>NW_013619988.1:0-866 GCF_000695525.1 Brassica oleracea var. oleracea
TCTAAGGTATCAAACCATGTAGCTTGGGACGCCAAGCTACTAGGTAAGAAAGGTCCTGGATAATGTAATCACAAATCGATTAGATCATGTCTGGAACACAATGGAACCACACATATATATAAGTGTCGACACATGAGAGTTATATTTGTATAAGGATACATAAAGTAGTAGCACTTGAGTTTAAAGATATAAACAAGGATCATAAACCCATGAAAGAGTACTCATAAAGATTAAAGATTAGATTGAAAGATAAACGTGGGGTTCAAGGTATCTGAAGAAGAGATAGGCGTATTGGCCATACACAAATACAGAAACACCATCTGATAAACCAGTGAAATAGATGGGTCTTGTGAGGGAAAAAAATCCGTGAGAGATGGTACATGATCACGAGGTGTAAAGGTGTTCATGTTTTCCTACAAACAACATTCGATCATAGCTTGTTACACAAGGATACTCACAAAGACCAAATGAACAAATTATAAGGAGATAAACTCCTATGTGGTGGATGCTGCTACAGATTTTCAAAATTGACAAAAGGTCTGGTCATAAGAAAAGAAATTAGATTGACATACACTGATGTAGTAAGCAGCATATGGATCACTGGATAAATAACATCATTGTTCCTAAGCTGTTCATGCACTGAAACAAAGCAGCTGCATATATTATGTAAAAGAGTTGTATAAGAACAATCCAATTCAGTCCATATACTTATAAAAGAGATTTGAATTCCTTGTGTTTACTTATATTAAACCAGCCTAAAGAAAGGTTAGTTGATTGATACATATTATCTATTAAATCTGTGTGGGTGTCCGGCTAGAGGCGTCCGACCCTTCTTCTTTGATCATGGCTAGTGAAAAGAAAGATCA
>NW_013619988.1:916-1186 GCF_000695525.1 Brassica oleracea var. oleracea
AGCAAGAAAGGTCATGGGACGCCATCATATACTAAGATAGGACTGCAAAGACTAATGAATGTAGCATTGCCAAAGGCAAGAAGAGTCGATGGTCATGTATGAGGTCCATGAGTGTATTTGGCTGCAGAGCCATAGTTCAATGAGATCGTAAAACTCATTACAGCAATCATCATTGATCACATCTTGATCTTAGACACTCATAAGACAAGTTATAAACATGTAAAGGCGAGATCTATGACTCAACATGAATCGATCAGATTAGAGTGTGGT
>NW_013619989.1:0-1185 GCF_000695525.1 Brassica oleracea var. oleracea
CCCATATCATCAACATATTACCTTCTTCATCAATCGAAAGAAAAAGCCCACACTCAATTCTGTTCGGCGTAACGCCAACATACGACAATCTGCATGTGTTTGGCTGCATGTGCTTTCCTAATGTCAACTACTCAAATCTCCACAAGCTCTCACCGAGGTCGACTCCTTGCCTCTTCCTGGGCTATCCGACAAATCACAGGATTTATCGGTGCCTCAACCTCAAAACTAATCGGATCATCATCTCAAGGCATGTCGTCTTTGATGAATCGACCTTTCCTGCAGCTCAAAAGCATTCGTCGATCTCAAACACTTTCAATTTCCTCGACGGCACAGACTCTCAATCACCAATGTTTCAATCCATCCTTCAAAGACAAAGCCTTCCTTCCTCTGGCCCTACTCCTCATCTTGCTCCGGTACCAGAGGCTTCACAAGCTCCCCCGCAACCAACTCCACTCGATCCTCCAATTCAAAGAATGAGAACGAGAGGTCAGTCGGGAATTGTAAAACCCAGAAAAATTTATTCTCTTTACACTTCCTCTGTTTCCCGCTTACCTTCCACTCACCAAAAAGTTATTAGATCCGAATTGGAACCCATCGATGTTTGAAAAGTATGATGCTCAAATTAAAAATAAGACAAGGAGGTTAGTTCCAAGACCTCACGGTGCTAATATTATTAACTCAACGTGGTTGTATAAACACAAAATTGGTGCAGATGGACAGGTAACTCGACATAAATCGCGACTGGTTGAAAACGGCAAGACACAAGAAGAAGGCATCGACTTTGAGGAGACGTTCAGCCCTGTAGTAAAGCCAGCGACTTAAGGGCAGTTCTTGTTGTGGCGCTGAACAAGGGTTGGGACATACGGCAATTGGACGTCAAGAATGCGTTTCTACATGGAACGATCTCTGAAGATATATTTATGCATCAACCACCTGACTTTGTTGACAAGGAGAAGCCGCATTATGTCTGCAAATTGAATAAGGCTCTCTACCGTCTCAAACAGGCGCCAAGAGCTTGGAATGCTAGGTTCAGTCAATTCCTGCTACGCCTTGGCTTTGTCACTACCAAATCAGATGCGTCACTGTTTGTGTACAAGCACAAGGCTGATCTCGCTTACCTATTACTATATGTAGATGACATTGTTTTGACAGGTTCAAGTCAAGCTCTGCTCCAACGTATCACCT
>NW_013619990.1:0-1185 GCF_000695525.1 Brassica oleracea var. oleracea
CCCTTAGGTTTTGGCCGTGTCCCTCCTCTTTCATTGCTTCCTGAAAAAAATCTCAAAGATCAAGTGAAAGTATGGGAAGTTTTGGTAGAACCAAAATAAGACAAATGCAATGATGCAATTTAACTAAACCGAAAAAGTATGCAAATATGAACCGATATGAAGTAACTATGCAATAAATAATTTTTCTTTTGGTTTTCTGAATGTAAACTCGAAATTAAACTATATGATATGATAAGAAACAAAAAAAAAATGGAAAGAAAAAAATATGAAAATTAAACTAACACTGATTTTTTGTTTTGAATTTTCTTAAGATGCAACAATTAAAACAATATGCAAAAATGATGCAAACTATGCTCTTAAATGTTTCCTTTTTTTTTTTTAATTGCAAGCACGAAATGAATACAATAGGAAATGATAATAAACACTATGGAAATAAATATGAAATGCAAAACTAACACTGATATATTTTGTTTTAATTTTTTTTTTCTTATGGATGAAATGCAACCCGGAAATGGAAACAAATATGTATGCTTGGACCAAAATGATATAAACTAAGATGAATGATATTTTTTTATTTTCTTTTCTGAATGCAAGAAACAAAATGATGAAACAATATGTTATGCACGAAATTAATAAAATGCTATGCCTTTTTATTTTTATTTTTATGCAAGATTCAAACAAGAAACAAATATAGTATGCAGATTTTTTTTTTTTTTTAATGAATGCAAAAAATCTAAAATAGCAAGTGGAGCTGGGGAAATGAATGCAAACAACTAGACAAAAATTTCAAACTAATTTCGTGAATCAAATGCAAGAAACTTCTTCTCTTTTGTTTTCTTTTCTTAAGAACAATAACAATGCAAAAACTGTTTTTTTTTTTTTTTTTTTGGGTTTATGAATGGAAAAACAAATGCAAGCAAATATGAATGATGCAAGGATAGATGGACCTGATTCAGGAGCTTTGAGCTCTGATACCAAATGTTGCAGGCTGGAAATCAGGGATGGCAAAATGGTTGATGGAAGCTTGATGGATCGACCAAAGATATGATCGGATGGGCGATATGATGGAATGCAAGTTATGATCCTGAAAACAAATGCAAAAAAAAAATGAGATATGATTTCTAATATGATAAAACATGATAAATAAAGATAGATATGATGGAATTAGGCTGCTGGTCGTGTGAC
>NW_013619991.1:0-125 GCF_000695525.1 Brassica oleracea var. oleracea
TTCTCAAGACTAACGGTCTTGCAATCAACTGCAACCGTTTTATCAATTACTCGGCCATGCCATTTTGTGTATGAACATGTGGGGAACTGGATGCTCCACATCAATCCCCATTGACATACAATAAT
>NW_013619991.1:215-533 GCF_000695525.1 Brassica oleracea var. oleracea
AACTTTGCGAAAGCCGTATTTCGTGTCGTCAAAAGAGACACACTTGACCATCTACTAGATGCGTCAATCAATACCATGAAATACTTAAACGGCCCGCACGGTGGGTGGATCGGTCCACATATATCACCATGTATCCTATCTAAAAACATTGGTGATTCATTGCCTACTTTTGCTGGTGATGGCCGAGTTATAAGTTTTCCTTGAGAACATGCATTACATGTAAATTCGCCCGTTTGCAAAATTTTTCCGTTTTTCAACGGATGGCCATTCGAATTTTGCACTATCTTTCTCATCATGACTGAACCAGGATGTCCTAGC
>NW_013619991.1:590-1184 GCF_000695525.1 Brassica oleracea var. oleracea
GTTATTTTTGTACAATATAGTCCAGAGGATAACATTCTTAACTCTTCCAATATATGTTTCCTCTCGGACTTAATGCAAAGAAATTCAATGCCATCTTTACTCATAGTCTCAATATGATATCCATTTCTTCGGATATCTTTAAAACTTAATAAGTTTCTATGAGACTCGGGGGAATACAATGCATCACTTATTTCAAATATTGTTCCCCCTCGCATTGAAAATTTTGCTCTTCCAGAGCCCATATAATCTTTGCATTACCAGATATTGTACTTACACTTCCAGCGTAATCTTTTATTTTGAGACTGGAGAAATATTTCTTATCTTTAATTATCGTGTGCGTTGACGCACTATCTGCCAAACACAAATCTCCATCCATAGTTTCAAAGTTTAGCATTTTCTGAATATAAAACATATATTATTAAACATTAAACATGAAACATAACATATATCTTACAACAAAAGATATAGATACTATAATACAGCCTACTTATCACATCGATCTACATCACTCATCGATACTCTCTGGCTCAACCAGAAAATCTTATACATCGAGATGAGTATCATCGTTTAAACCATGAAAGGATGGCCCAGGTT
>NW_013619992.1:0-1184 GCF_000695525.1 Brassica oleracea var. oleracea
ATCCATCTTGCTTGATCTCATTTAATAAAATGATGATTGATCCTTATACAAATTCTAAAGGGCCTTAATACCCTATATATATAATCAATCAAATTTAAATTATAATTAAAAGGATTACTAGATGCAATGATCAATTGATCATTCTCATACTAAGATTACTTAAGCATATAGATTATATGATTTGGGGGAAAGTCTTATTGAAATCATATACATTGATTTATTCTATTGCTTACATAGAATTCTGAGTGCTTGAATTACTCGTTAAATATTCAGATGTCGAGATATGAACCCTCAGATTACTCTGCCCTAAATCTCTCTGGAGATAATTAGCTAGAATGGGTAAAGAATACTCTTGTTGCCCTGAGATCGAGAGGACTCGGACAATGCATCAATGAGTACAATGATATCATTGACAGTGAAAGGCATAGAGCTATAACGATTATTCGTTATCATCTCACTGAGGAACTAAGAGACATGTATCTCCATGTTGAGGATCCTTGTGACCTTTGGTTACAGTTAAGGAAAAGGTTCAAACCAGTATCGTGGCAAAAGGCCAACCATGAATGGGAGATCCTCAGATTCCAGGATTTTGAATCCATGGACAAATATAATTATGCTCTGATGGATATTGCTTATAGTCTTGAACTATGTGGTGAAAGGATAACACATTATTCTTTATTATATAAGACCTACTCCACATTCCATCCAAAGGATGTGCTGTTGCTACACACGGCTAAGAAGTTCACCACTTATAATGACTTTTTTTCATATCTTTTGGCTTCTGAACAAAGAAAGCAGAAAATCAAAGATACCATCAACAGATTTGACAAGCTTCAGAAAAGATACATTGAGCTAAAGAATAATGAGATGAGGCCTCCTATAGCTGATGAAGCTGAAGTTGAGCGCCATATGGCAACACATGCATTGTGAAGGCCATATTATATAATTGTCTTTTGACATTCTCATTTTCATGTTTCCTGGGTTTATGTTTCATGAATTGCTTTGATACTTTGCTTTATACACGACTTCATTAATAAAATGAATTACTTTGAGTTCATCATTATCTTATTCAAACTCTGTTGTTTGATAAGAAACTATATCTATGCCTTTATTGTGCCAAGATAAATATGATTGAGAATTAATACCCCAACTCACTTTTCCAAAAAGTTCAAAGAAGCCTTTGA
>NW_013619993.1:0-1184 GCF_000695525.1 Brassica oleracea var. oleracea
TCCGTCGGAATGTCCGTCAGAATACCGCTGTTTTCTTGTAGTGGGTGATGTATCTCCTCCTCGACGGTTTATGCTTGTGGGCTTGGGCCTCAAGCGTTATGTAATCTGGGCCCGTTTGTTGGGCTTCGGTTGGCCTATTTTGTAAAATTTTGGGCTTCACCTTTGTTGGCTTTGTCCCATTTAATAAAATTCAGTGAAAAAAAAAAAAGAATACTTCTATGAGGAAAAAGTTTAGCTTTTTGTTATAGATTGGATATGCTTCTTTGGATGTGTAGTTGTTGTGGTAACGGTTGGGTGATAAAACAGTTTTAGCTTATGAGCTACGGTGAAACCAACATAAAACTTGTAGGAGAAGGTATTAGCATGTCGCTATATTTAGCATGCTCTATGTAATTGATATTTTACTTGCGTTAATTGATATTTTGCTTCGAGAATAATTAACCAATGTCTGCTATATTTAGCATGCATGTAATGACTATGTCATTGATATTTTACTCGCGTTTATTAGTGTTATTGGTTTATATATTTTGATTGATTTAGAAATCCATATAGTATTTATAAATCCAAGTAAAATATGCAAATCCGGAGGTTTTCTCTCGGATTTGAGTCTTTGTATTTTTAACAAAGAAATTAATGCAAATCCATTCAAATCCATTATGAAATCAAATCTATTAGTAAATTCGTATGATTGAATAACATTTGATTTGAATTAGAATTTATGAATCATTAAACCAATAACACATGATTTTAATACAGATTTGAAAATCATAGAACCAATATCACTAGATTTAGTTCGGATTTTCAAATCCATTAAAATACAACAACCAATAACCCCTACTTAGACTTTAGTTCAAGTTCACATTATTTTAGACTTTCTAATCTAAAATAGATGTTTGGGTCTTACCAACACCACTTGTCGTTCAAAAAAAAAAGAAAATAGTTGTTATGATGAAACTCGATTAGTTTTATAGAATTTGTATGCTTTCGAAATTTGTAGATATTATTATTGATATCTTGCATATTTGCATTGTTTTAAGCTTTCATTTTGTACATAATGATCATATAGATTAAGAATTTAGCATCTTTAGGATCCATTTTGCATTCATATGTCTTAATCAAGTAATGGAGTATCCTATAGAGTAATCAGAGGTGTTTAGAAGCATTGTGATCCAAAAAGAGATGAA
>NW_013619994.1:0-256 GCF_000695525.1 Brassica oleracea var. oleracea
AACAACAATCTTACCACCAGATGTCAACAACAATTAGAGAGAGTTTTATTTTAAAAATTAAAACTTGTTTGTTTTTATTATATATTAAATAAAAGAGTTTGAAATTTGTGTAACTTAAACATATATTATGGAGTGTATTGGTATTTGATGATTGGGGTCTTGTCTAGCGGTTGAAGTTTTAAATAAAACAAATATATTTTTTTCTTCTTTTTAATATTTTGTTGACTTGTTTAGTATTGTGTGTGTATGTCTTTTT
>NW_013619994.1:366-1184 GCF_000695525.1 Brassica oleracea var. oleracea
TAAGGAAAATCGGAAATGCTACTCCCAAAACTACTTTCACAGCTTCAGAGACTTGGAGTCATCTTCAGGTTCAGCTTCCTTTTTTCAATGGCATTCAAAGCCTCAATCCCAAGCATGGATAGGCTAAAGGGTTGGGGTCTCAATGTTCCCTCAGATTGTCTTATTTGCGCAAGCCACCAAAAGAACAGACAACACATATTTTTGGTTGCTCATATTCCTTTGAGATTTGATATTTCTTCTCGTCCAAACTCCATTAGTGCTGTTATCCAAGCCAGTAAGGTGCATCAACATATTCAGATTGTGCTTCAGGGGGCAAGGAACAGATTGAGCAGGAGCGCAGTCTTTGTAATGAACACCACCGAGCTTATAAACTGTTCCCTTGCTGTATGCACGCCCTAAAGAAGAAAAAATGGAAATGAGTTAGCAGTTAGGTGATTAAACTAAACACCTATCACAGGCAATGGAAATCTACTCAGAATAGCACAGAGTTCACTATATCAATAACTTAGCATTATACCAAACAATTAAGCAAGTTAATCCAGTTGAGGCAAAGAGTTAACTCTGGGAGTCGAAATATGCACAATCAAATAATAGTGAAGAAAACAAAGCTTTTACGGGGGTTTAGTCTGCAAAGCCAATGACAAGTAATCAAAAATATGCAGAAACGAAATAAGATAATACGAAAAACAAACTTAAAACAAGAGACTTTTATTCTGAGTTTATGTATAAGCATTCTAGAGACTGAATCAAACATGATGTTTGTCTGGAAGGGAGATTACAACAGAAATTTAATAAACCGGGCAGTAAAACCTGTCTAA
>NW_013619995.1:0-1184 GCF_000695525.1 Brassica oleracea var. oleracea
AAATGCATATTTACTCTTTAATAAAAAAAACTTTTGGTCATTTTTTTTAACTGGATGTCTATTTTTGTGAAAATAAACTAAAAAGACTATCTAAGAAAACTTCTCTGGTACTAATCCCTATTTTTATTTGGGAAATTGGAATGTATAACTACAAAATAAACCATAATTAAGTAGCTAACAAAAAAAAGTACCTCTATTATTTTTATAATATATACTATATTACCCTTACTCTCTGGTTAATGAAAACGAAAAATATCTCTTTTTTCTTCTTCTATTATCAACTACCACCACTTATCCTTTGTCACCATTACAATACGATCATCTCCAATTATATAGCCATCACAACCATCACCAAATCCATAATCTATGCTAGATATGTCGTCTCCGCTTCTGAAATCTGCAGATTACGATGGTGTTACGTTCGAGGCTTCCTCGTTTGTCATGTAAGTTTTCGATAGTACTATGTTATTTGAACAATATGTACTATGCTATTTTGTTTGTTACTATTTTATTTTAATAATGCTTAATATTATGTATTGTGCGCATATTTTGATATTTGAGTTAGGGTTTATATTTTCTTTTAGGGTTTAGTGATTAGTGTGTTGAGTTTAGTTTATGGAATTTTTGTGTTGATTTTGGAGTAAGCATTACTTCATATACATTTCAAAATTTGAACATTAATATATATTATGTTATTTCGTTTGTTACTGTTCTATTTTGATAATGCTTCATATTATGTACTATGTCCATATTTGATATTAGATTAAAGTTTATATTTTATTTTAGGGTTTAGTGATTAGTGTTTTGTGTTTAGTTTATGAAAAGTTTGGGTTGACATAAAATAAGCATTATTTCCACTATTATTATTAATTTCATTGATACGAACTATACCATATGTAGAATATTCTTATTCTATTTACTCTTGTTTATCTTCTTCCTTAGCATTATATCTTTCTGCCACTATCGCAGTCATATTAATCTAGACGACTGTTTTCTTTTGGATTGACAACCTCTTTTCATCCTTGATCATTCCTGTCGTAGTCATTGTCTTCGTGGTCACCGCCACCGGTAAACTTAAACTATATCATATGTAGAATATTCTTATTCTATTTACTCTTGTTTATCTTCTTCATTTAACATTATATCTTTCTGCCACTATCGCAGTCATATTAATCTAGACGACT
>NW_013619996.1:0-573 GCF_000695525.1 Brassica oleracea var. oleracea
TATGCTCTAGACTCTCCTAGAAATGCAAATGATGCAAACTAAATAATCTTTTTTTTTGTGTTTTTCAAAAAAAAAATGTATGCAAATAGGTATGTAATGCATGACTCAATGAAACAACATCAAAGCAAACATGATCAAATACTTGGTACCTCCCCCAAACTTAAATGGCACAGTCTCTGTGTTGTCAAGGAAAGAGAGATACCCAAAAAGAGAAAACTAATATGCAAAAACGAAATGGTATATACAAGGGAAATTAGTGGGTTACCTTCTATGGGGAATGAGTAAAGGGAGATGCTCCCTCCTCGTCGTCCTCAGGTGGTAACTCTTCAAGGTGCTCATCAGCAGGAGTGCCCATCTCTTCAATGTAGAAGGCTTGCCCGAACACAGTTGGTTTTCTCATTTTCCCCTTGATGTCAAAGTGGAGGATGTTCTCTTTACCCAAATGGAGATCAATCGTGCCTTCCTTCACATTAACAATAGCTCCTGATGTAGCTAAGAATGGCCTTTCTAGAATCAATGGGTCTTGAGGCTCCTCACCCATCTCAAGCACCACAAAATCTGTAGGTATCTCAT
>NW_013619996.1:741-887 GCF_000695525.1 Brassica oleracea var. oleracea
TAAAATACTTTTACAAATACCATAGGTCCAAGAGCACAAGGTAGTGTGAAGAATCCTGGATCCTCTAACTTCTCTGGAACATCAAGCCTCTGAATGATTGCACTGCACTCATGGGTAAGAATCATCATGCCTTCCATCTCCTTCTT
>NW_013619996.1:986-1183 GCF_000695525.1 Brassica oleracea var. oleracea
TTGTACTTCTCTAGCAGCTGCTTCTTGAATCTACCAGGGAATGGAAGTTTGGGTTCATAGGGAGGAGGAACAAAAGAATTCTCACTTGCTGGAGCAACAACTTCACCATCTTTCACCCGTTTTCTTTTCTTCCCCAACCTTTCCTTTATATTTGGCTTCCACAATCT
Source organism: Brassica oleracea var. oleracea (assembly GCF_000695525.1). Lineage (NCBI taxonomy): Eukaryota > Viridiplantae > Streptophyta > Magnoliopsida > Brassicales > Brassicaceae > Brassica > Brassica oleracea. The sequence goes on from NW_013619996.1 coordinate 1,154, forward strand.
TCTCCAAGATTTCATCATTGATTTTCTCAT
>NW_013619997.1:0-548 GCF_000695525.1 Brassica oleracea var. oleracea
TGGATATGATTTCAAATTTTTAAAAATAAAAATGAAATATTAAAATTGTTAAAATAAAATGGGCTATTTTGGTAATTTCCTTATTGATGACTATTTTGTGACAAAAACTGAAAAACGACTATTTGAAAGAATTGCCCTACAAATTAAGAAAAATTAATTAATAAGTAAATTTATAATATAAAAATGGAAAACTATATGAAACATCTATATGAAAAATGTATAGTTTTCTGTTTTTTTCAAAAGAAATAACTATTCACACAAACATACAATTTAGAATTTTGTTGTTGTTCAAAATACAACGTCCAAATGAATAGCTATATAGTTAACATTTATATCAATGATAATATTACGATATATATTTAATGAAATGTTTTTATTTCTTATATATTATATTTATTTATTTTTTATTATTTCTTATATTTTATATTTACTTATTATAATATTTAAAATTTATATTTACTTATTGTATTTTTAAATAATAAAAATGTAAAACAATACATTTTTCAGATAGATGTTTAATGTAGTTTTTGCATTTTTTTTATTTTTCT
>NW_013619997.1:676-1183 GCF_000695525.1 Brassica oleracea var. oleracea
AGATTTGTTTTTATTTTGATTATATAGTATATTTACTTATTCTAGTATTATGATAGATGTTTAATATAATATTTCTATTTATTATATTGTATATTTACTTATTATTTATTTTACTATACATTTTTTTAGGGAGATTTTTAATTTAGTTTTTTTAATTTATTAATTGTATTTTACCTATTGTCTATTTTTCTTATATTGTATATTTACTTATTCTATTTTTTGTGCTTTTATATCAAATGATAATATTATAATAGATGTTTCATGTAAAAATAATATTTCTTATATTGTATGCTTAGTTTTCTTATATTGTATATTTACTTATAAAAATATTTGGAAGTAATAAAAATGTAAAACTTTACATTTTTCAAATAGATGTTTAATGTAGTTATTCCGTTTCTTATATTGTATATTTACTTATCTAACTCTTTTTCTTTTAAATCAAATTATAATATTATGATATATTTTTAATGTAATATTTTTATTTCTTATATTTTATATTTACTTATT
>NW_013619998.1:0-1183 GCF_000695525.1 Brassica oleracea var. oleracea
TAAAAAAAAAAAGGATCGATAAGAAAAACTATATTAAATAATATTCAACTAAAAAAAATTACAAACCGAAAACCGAGAGCAGTAGACTGGTCTATCAACGTCAAACGTGATGATGAAGATGATGATGATGACAATGGTGATGATGGTGATGGTGATAGGGACGAGAGGGCTGGACAGGATGATGATGGCCATGAAGAGTTGGGAACGTTCCATAATTGGCGGCAGAAGAGTGTTTTGAAACATCTTCTTGTGTGACCACCGTTTCAGCCTTTTCCACGTCAACTGGATTCTTATGCTCGTCGTTGTGCTCGATGCAACGAGCGATAACGCATAAGCAAATCAACACAACCATGCATATGTAGACAAAAATATCTTCCATTGTCTAGTCTTTTCTTTTCTTTTTGTGTGTGCGAGGTTTTTCTAGCAAAGACCAAAAAAGAAAGAAAGTAGGTGTATGAATTTTTGAGAGATTGATTGATTATAGGGTTGATAAACAATGGTGGTGAGATATCAATTTTTTCTGAGTTAATTGGATTTTCTTTGGAAAGTAATTAAGACGATATAATGATTGTGCATATTATGTAAAAGAAATCTTAGATATATAGTAAGAAACTCCACCAAATTTACTAAGAGGAAATTTGTGAAAATAATGTCTAGAAAGAATCTTACAGAAATAGAAAAATTAACAAACCAATGGAGGATAATTTGTTAACAATTTTCACAATATATAATTTAGTTATGGGTCCAGTCGACTGTTTCAGTTTCACTAAATATTATTTTCTCCACTCACATCTGTTTAGGTAAGCAAAACTATTTACCGTTCCATGATCCTGGTCGTGCGTAAAATGCCCATCTATCGTTCTGATCTGCTATCATTGTCTTGTTGATAAGCAAAGAAAGAAGGAAGGAAGAGACAATCATCTCCATGTTCTTGTTACACTAAGATTGCATCAGCTGCAGAGAAACTCAGGGCATTAATCAATCATTAATGCTTGTATCAGATTTTCTCTTCTATATAATTGAATCAGTAATTACCGGTTTGTTTGATAATATTTTCATTGAAAATTAAATAATTTTTAGGATAATAGTAGTGGTATAATTTCATGGATGTTATCAATATAAAAAATTCTTTCAAGCAATTTTCATAATTAAACAATTTTTTAAATTAGTAAGTCTGGTCTTT
>NW_013619999.1:0-345 GCF_000695525.1 Brassica oleracea var. oleracea
AGAACATTTACCGAAAAATTCAATATTTTTGTAAAGGTTAACCCATAAAGGTCAACGAGGTTTGGAATCTTTGTTGTCTCCGTTTTTCTAGAGAATAGCGATTTTGTAGTGGTTAGTCCACCAATTTATGGACTATTAAGGAGTTTTACTAAATTAATTGAAAAAAAATTAAAACGATGCCCATGTACCATGAAAGAGAGTTTAGTATACATTAATACAAATGTAGAATGTGTTTAGAAATTTTAACACAACACTAAAGATCATAGGCTTCAGTATATAGAGCATTTTCTGAAAAGTTTAATATTTTCGTAGGGGTTAACACATAGATTTTGAGAAAATTCAAAA
>NW_013619999.1:512-1183 GCF_000695525.1 Brassica oleracea var. oleracea
AAAGAGAGTTTAATATATATTAATACAAATGTAGAATGTGTTTAGAAATTTTAAAACAACACTAAAGATCATAGGCTTCAGTATATAGAGCATTTAGCGAAAATTTCAATATTTTCGTAAATTTGGAGAAAAATTCAAAAATATGAAAATACGGTTTTAATGCATAGTTTCATCCTTTACTAACATATGATGAAGGTCAAAGACGTTTGGAACTTTTATTGTCTCCGTTTCTCTAGAAAATAGCGTTTTTATTGTGGTTAGTCCACCAATTTAGGGAGTATTACGAATTTTTACTAAATTAATTGTCCAAAAATTAAAAACATGAACATGTACCAAGAAAGAGAGTTTAATATACATTAATACAAATGTAAAATGTGTTTATAAATTTTAAAACAACACTAAAGATTATAGGTTTCAGTATATAGAGCATTTACCATGAGAAAAATTTAAAAATACAAAAATACTATTTTAATGCATAGTTTCATCCTTCACTAACATATGATAGAGGCTTGGAACCTTTGTTGTCTCCGTTTTTCTAGAGAATAGCGATTTTGTAGTGGTTAGTCCACCAATTTAGAAAATATTATGGAGTTTTACTAAATTAATTGACAAAAAAATAAAACTATGCCCATGTACCATGAAAGAGAGTTTAGTATACATTAATACAAATG
>NW_013620000.1:0-1182 GCF_000695525.1 Brassica oleracea var. oleracea
TTGCACATTTATTGGAGGCAACTTGGTGACTTGGAAGAGTAAGAAACCAAAGGTGGTGTCATGCTCAAGTGCAGAAGCTGAGTATAGAGCTATGCTGAAGCTTACAAACGAGCTAGTATGGATCAAGTGCATCTTGAAGCATTTGGAGATTGATCAAGCCACTCCAATGACAATGCATTGTGACAACCAGGCCGCCAATCACATAGCCTCCAACTCTGTGTTCCATGAGAGGACAAAGCACATTGAGGTTGATTGCCACAAGGTGAGGCAGATGATTGTCCTAGGAGTCATCTTGCCATGTTATACTCGGAGTGAAGATCAGTTGGCTGATGTATTCACCAAGGCTGCAAGGCAAAAGACAATGGAGTCCATTCATATTAGATTGGGCCTCGTTGATCTAGGGAAGAGAAGCAGCTGATCCCCTTAGTCATGAGATCTTTACTCTTTTTCCCTCATCAAGGTTTTGTCCCAATGGGTTTTCCTTGGTGAGGTTTTTAATGAGGAAGATCTCATGGCTGTCCAAGCTTAGGCTTTCACAAAGCTAAGCTTGAGGGGGAGTGTTAAGATGAGAGCCTATTGGTATGAAGAGGAGATCTTAGGAAGTGTAGAAGCATTAGAGAGGAAGATGGAAGCATCATGTACGGACTGTACGGATAGGGCAAAGGGTACGGACGATCAGGCCGTACCATCATGCGCGGTTAAGGAGTTACTCAGCTCAGGTAACGAGCTGTCCACTCTATCTCCTGCCCAATCAGCATCACAATATCCAACCACTTCTGTACTGCCATTACAACCCATCCAAACTCCTTGACCAGACGTGCCACTCAAATACCTCAGTATCCTATCAACCATCTTCCAATGATGAACCTTTGGTCCCTGCATATGCTGGCTCACTTGATTCACTGCAAAGCATATATCAGGTCTTGTAATCGTCAAGTAGATCAGCTTTCCAACCATCCTCCTATACAGCTTAGCATCCTCAAACAACTGGTTCTCTTCAACCTCCCCCTCACACAAGACCTTATACCCCTCCTCAAGAGGTGTCTTAGCTATCTTTCCTCCAAGCACATCAGTTTCCTTCAGCATATCCATTGCATACTTCCTTTGAGACATGAACAAACACTCCTTTGATCTGCATATCTCAATCCCCAGGAAATACTTCATCTCTCCCAAGTCTTTGAT
>NW_013620001.1:0-1182 GCF_000695525.1 Brassica oleracea var. oleracea
CAGAGTCTTCAGTTGGTACATTACCAGTTGGATAGTCCGAATCAAAACCAACATCTCCTAAATTTGAAAGCCTGATAAAATTATGTAGAGCCATTGTAGCTGCAACAACTCTTCTTTGAACATGTATGTTGTATCTTGGCTTCTCTCTTAAAACCCGCCATTTTCCTTTCAACACACCAAAAGTCCTTTTAATAGCGAAGAATGTCGTTTGTTAAACATTTCTTTATAACTACTGGGCGGACTAGCTCCATCGTATTGGCTAGGATGATATCTTTCCCCTCTATACGGAGTAAGAAATCCAGGTCGAAGAGGATAACCAGAATCTCCTAAATAATACTTTCCAAAAGGTGCAGTTGGAAATTGATGAGGCCCCTCCATTGCTAGTGCTAAAACTTTTGCATCATGAGCTGATCCCGGTATACCTATATATGCATATGTAAACAATATGTCCATATTGCATATAGCTAAAACATTTATACTGGTGTCACTTTTCCTGTTCCAATATTTTTCTGAATCTTTTCCCGCGATAGTGACAGGAACATGTGTTCCATCAATTGCACCAATAAATCCTTTAAAGTAAGGCCAATAATTTCTATTGGATTGTAATTTAGGATGAGGTTGTGTGAGCTTATTTGGACCAGGTTTAAGCAAATCAACCGCCATTTTTTCGAGAGCACTCAACACTTCATGGAATTTCCTACTTATAGTTTCCTGTGAATGACCAAATGTCTTCCCAACATACCTCTGAGTTGCATTTTGAGCACATATGTTAAGGAATATCGCAACACTTTCCTCGATGCTTACATTATCAGTCTCCTTCAACTGGTAATCATCCTTAAGCTTTTCACATAACTGAATGTATACCGGTGGATACATTCGAATTATGTTATAGCATTGTACGTCATGGCCGTGAAGTAATTCATATACATATCTTCGACCGCGTTCTGGATCCAGGTTCATGCGTTGCCTTTCTATACTCACAGAGTAAGGATCGACGAAGGATTCTCCAAAATGAATGCTTCCATCTTCTGCTTCATCATCTTCAAGCATTCGGTAAAATGCTTCTTTCTAACCAAAAAAAACAAAAAGTAATATATTAAAATAAATAAATATTATTTGATAAATTAAAAAAATAAAAAAACAAGAAATAGTTATTCAAAATTAAACATGAAATAAAATACG
>NW_013620002.1:0-1182 GCF_000695525.1 Brassica oleracea var. oleracea
TGAGTTTGTTTTGTGGTCACTAAATGGAGAATATCTATTAACAAGCGTTTAGTGATAAAAAAAAAGTGATAAAAAACTATTAATAAGCATTTATATTCCAAATAATTTTAGAAACCGCTATAAGTGCGCATAGTGTAATGTTATCATAGGTACCCTCCCACGGTACAGACCAGGGTTTGATATCTTGGATGCGCAACTTTTCATTTGAAAATAAATTAATATAATAAATTTTTGAAAGCAACTTTCGACGTTTTTGTTCCTACTTCCTCCTAACGTAGATTCCTTCCGTCAAAACAGATGTTAATCTTAAGCCGTTCGCAAGTTGGATCTCTTTCAGAAAACTTTTATTTTAAAAAGTTTGAGTATCTCCTTATTTTGATTGTGTTATATCAAATTTCAAGCTATTTAGTATTTACCTCCTCAGTTTTTACTCTCTTCTTTTTGTCAACGTCCTCCTCAGTTTTTATTAGGCCTGGGCGTTCGGTGGTCCGTTCGGTTTCGGTCCGGGTGATTCGAATTTTCGGATTTTCGATGTTATACTCATAAGTACCATTCGGTTTTTACTAACTATCGGATCGGGTTCGGTTCGGTTCCTTCCGGGTTCGGTTCGGATCTGATTTAACCAACGTTTAAAATCGTACAAAAATATATTTTTAAAAACCTCGAAAATTGACCAAATTTTTTTTAAAATATATAAATTATTTACAAATCTAATTAAAAATTAGTTAAACTATCTAAATTAACTAAAAAGTATTAAAAAAATTAAAAAAAAACAAACTACAAAATATTTTAAATACTCTAAAATATCTAAATCACCTTAATATGTATAAAAACATTAACATATTTAACTAATTTCGGATATCTTCGGATCCTAATTCGGATTTCGGTTCGGTTCGGGCTATAACCAAAGTCCAAAGTAGTAAGCTCATAAGTTCCATTCGGATATTTTTGTAAAACAGTTCGGATTCGGTTTCGGTTTTTTCGGTTCGGGTTAACACTACAAGAAAACAACGACATACTGAGGGAAAACATCGTCGGTATGTCGTCGGAATAACTCCTCGGAAATTTATTTTTCCTCGGAAATCCGACGACATACCGACGAAACAAGTCCTCCGAAATAACTCCTCGGAAATTTATTTTTCCTCGGAAATCCCTCAGAAATTTCCGACGGAATTCCGAGGA
>NW_013620003.1:0-210 GCF_000695525.1 Brassica oleracea var. oleracea
GAAAACGTGAGGTTTAAAGAGTTTAAAGAAGAGATGGGCGTATTGGCAAAATATATAAAACGCCATCTGATGATATAGACCAGTGGATAAATGGGTCTTGTGAAGGAAATAAAATCGTGAGATGTGGAACGTGACCAAGTAGTCAAGAGGTCGTTCACATTACTACTTACAGCATTCAAAGAATGGCTTGTTACACAAGGATACTCATAG
>NW_013620003.1:260-974 GCF_000695525.1 Brassica oleracea var. oleracea
AAACTCGAAATTGATGAAGTCTGGAAACAAAAGAAATAATGATATAGTAAGCAGTATATTGATCAATGGATAAAGAAAATAAAGGTATCAGAAAGATGAGAAAAGAAGTTCTCAAAGAACAGCATTGTTCCTAAGCTGTCCATGGACTGAAGCAAAAGCAGCTGCATTGAATATGATAAGACTAAGAAAAACTTAGTGAAGGAGTTCGATAAAGAACAATCCAAATCAGTCCATATATTCTTATAAAAGAAATCCCTTGTGTTTATAATAAATCAGCACTGCAAGTAGGTCATGAGATGCCATCAAAGAAAGTGTGGACTGCGATGTTTTTCAAGTAATAAGATTATAGTATGGGACTGCAATGTAAGAACAAGCCATTATGTTTATATCAGTAGATAAAAGGAAATCATAATGGTCCAAGAGAGTGACCAGAAGTATGTCTGGTCGAGGTCAAATGGATATGGCATTGCTGAAGGCAAGAAAGATCGATAACCATGTATAAAGGTCCTTGAGTGTATTTGACTGCAGATCCATAGTTTGATGAGATTTTAAAATTCATTGCAGCAATGATTATTAATGATATGACCTTAGACACTCATGGGGTATGGACGAGTATAGACAAGGTCTATAACTCAACATGGATCGACCAATGAAGAAAGATCGGCTATAATGGATAAGCCATTAGCACATACGGGTGATGTATGTCCGAATGGA
>NW_013620004.1:0-1182 GCF_000695525.1 Brassica oleracea var. oleracea
AGACTTTTCCGTAGATGATTTTATTCTCCCAGGATGGGATCCGGACCTTGCTTACGGTGACGGTAGTGGTATGAGCGAGGCGCCTATTCCAGATTTTGACGATTTCTTTGCCGGTCTACCCTCGTGTTTCGATCCTCCCTCATCGGTGGATGAATTGGGAAGGTCTAAGATAGTCGCAGAAGGATCTCGTATAATCAATGGGGTTAGTTGCTCTTTTTTCTTAGAAATTTTGCGGATAGGATCATGCGCCTTTCCATTTATTTATTTTTATTTTTTTAAACGCGCCGTGGAAGGATCTCGTATAATCAATGGGGTTAGTTGCATTTTCATTCATTTTTTTTTTCAACGCGTTGGTCATTTTTGCAGGGTCTGAACTTGCTCGGCTCAGCTCTTGAGGCGAGCCATAGGGAGTCCATGGTCTATCTCTTTAAGGCGGAGAAAGCGGAAAAGGACCTTGCTCGTATGCAAAACGAGATTTTGGAGCGAGATTCGAAACTCGCCAGGGACCACGAGAAGGCTGTTCGTCGCGCGGAAAGGAAGGGTAGGAGAGAGTTCGTCGAAGTGATGAGGAACCGTGCCTCTCACTTCAAGACTCAGTATGGAAACCTCAAGGATGCTTATTCCTTGGTGGGCGATTTTCGCGAGTGTGGGCGATTTCCGTGAGTGTCGCGGCTCCGTCGGGAGCCTTTGGAGGACGCAGGAAGATGACTACGTCTTCGAGAGGGAGATGGAGTTAATGAAGGGTGGTATGAAGGATCATGCTCACGCTGAGGCGACCATTCCTCTAATCGATGGGAAGATCCAGGGATTTTGGGATCCCATCCCGGTTTCTCCCGATACCGTAGAGACTACGGCTGATTTTGCTGGTGATGATGAAGAAGTGAACTTTCCCGCGGATGCATTCGGGGATTCCTTGTCTGGGAGTTTTAACTTTGACCTGTGAGTGTTTTGGCGGGAAGGAGTTTTTCCCTTTATCTAGTATTTCGCGGCTGAGTGTGGCCTTTGTTCATATATGTCTGGCCGAGTGTGGCCTTGAACTCTTACCGCTATGCGGTTTATATAATGGATGTCCGTTTGGGTTTACTTTGGGATTGGCCGTTGGTGGCTTTGAATCCCTACCGCTCTGTGGTTTTGAATGTATTATGAATATTTATCGAAGTACCTTGTTCTGATTATGTGAAA
>NW_013620005.1:0-1182 GCF_000695525.1 Brassica oleracea var. oleracea
CCTAACTCCTATGAGATTTATTTAACTTCCTAGTGATTCTCCACTACCTTATGTAGCCAAATCATGATTCTTACATTGCGGTTTATCCTGGTTTGATTAGAATGACAAAGAAATTGTCAAATTCCCAAACAGGAAAACTGGGATCACTTGATTTGAAAGTGGGATAGCTTCTTCATCCTAACTCCTATGAGATTTATTGAACTTCCTGGTGATTCTCCACTACTTTATGTATCCAAAACAAGCTTCTTACATCGCGATTCATCCGGGTTTGATTAGAATGACGAAAAAGTGTCATATTCCAAACATGAAAACAGGAATCACTTGATTTAAAAGTGGGATAAATTCTTCATCCTAACTCCTATGATATTTATTCAACTTCCTGGTGATTCTCCACTACTTTATGTATCCAAAACAAGCTTCTTACATAACCATTCATACGGGTTTGATTAGAATGACGAAGAAGTTTACATATTCACAAACTGGAAAACTGGGATCACTTGGTTTGAAAGTGGGATAGTTTCTTCATCCGAACTCCTATGATATTTACTCAACTTCTTGGTGATTCTCCACTACCTTATGTATCCAAATCATGATTCTTACATTGCGGTTTATCCTGGTTTGATTAGAATGACAAAGAAATTGTCAAATTCCCAAACAGGAAAACTGGGATCACAGATTTATTCAACTTCCTGTTGATTCTACACTCCTTTACGTGTCAAAATTAAACTTCTTACATCGCCGTTCATCCGGGTCTGGTTCGAATGACGAAGAAATTGTCATATTCTCAAACAGGAAAAACTTAGATTGATTGATTTGAAAGTGAGATATCTTCTTCAACCTAACTCCTATGAGATTTATTTAACGTCCTGGTTATTCTCCACTACCCTATGTATCCAAATCATGCTTCTTACATCTCGGTTCATCCTGGTTTTATTAGAATGACGAAGAAGTTGTCATATTCCCAAATAGGAAAACTGGGATCACCTGATTTGAAAGTGGGATAGTTTCTTCATCCTAACTCCTATGAGAGTTACTCAACTTCTTTGTGATTTTCCACTACCTTATGTATCCAAATCAGGCCTCTTACACCGCGGTTCATCTTGGTTTGATTAGATTGAAGAAAAAGTTGTCATCATCCAAAATAGGAAAACTGGGATCACTTGATTTGAAAGTGGGATAATT
>NW_013620006.1:0-406 GCF_000695525.1 Brassica oleracea var. oleracea
TGAAATCTGAATCAAAAGAAGTTTTTCTAGTTGTTTTCCAGAAAAAAGATCTTTTTCCTCTGGTGGCTACAAAAGGTACTTAAAACATAGGTTTTGAAAAGTAAAAACGTGCATAATGAAATGACCAAAAGGCCCTTGAGAAAACATGAATTCGGCCAAACAAATAGACGCGGAGCGACCTCGGCACGTCGCTGCGAGAGGTCGCTCCCGGGTCGTTTCTTAGCGAGTGACCTGGCTGTGTCGCTCCGAAGACGTCTCTCCCGGGTTGTCTCCTCGCGAGCGACCTGGCTGTGTCGCTCTGAAGACGTCGCTCCGGTGAGGTCGCTCTGGGAGCTGGAGCGACTTCGCCTTGTCGCTCTAGGAGGTCGCTCCGAAGCGTAAATGGCGAGCGAGTTCATGGCGTCGC
>NW_013620006.1:505-828 GCF_000695525.1 Brassica oleracea var. oleracea
CGCTCCAGGATGCTCGATTTTGGTGTCGCCGGACGAGAGGATGCGAGCGACCATGGTGTGTCGCTCCAACAGGTCGCTCTAAACATCGGAAGCGACTTCGGCACGTCGCTCTGGGAGGTCGCTCCAGGATCAAATCTGTGTGTCTCCTGACGTGAAAACGCGAGCGACTTCATGCGGTCGCTCTGGGAAAGTCGCTCCGGGATGTGGTGCACAGCGACTTCATGTAGTTGCTCCGGGAAGTCGGTCCAGGCAGTGCTCGTCCAGAGATCACTCTAGTCACCTCCTTTGAGCTCCAAATGCACCCAAATGTCTCTAGGAACTCC
>NW_013620006.1:959-1181 GCF_000695525.1 Brassica oleracea var. oleracea
AACTTATTCTTTTACTTGTCCTCAAGTGAACTTTCTAGAACTCATAGGGAGAGAGGTTTGAAGGTGGGAGCTCATAGCCAAAAGAAACACACAAGCCCTCAAATCAACATCTAAATTCAGCATTAGTACACCCTCTTTTATTATACTCTAGCTTCTCTAGGCCTATATCAACTTCTTTTTCCCTTATACTCATCATCAAGCATCCACACATTCAAATCAACC
>NW_013620007.1:0-250 GCF_000695525.1 Brassica oleracea var. oleracea
ACTGGAATCCTCACTAGCTGGTGTTGCTCCATCTTTGCTTGCTATTGTTCAGCGGGTAAAAAAAAAATGCACCAAGAAGAAATTTGAATTTCTGAGGCTAGACAATAGAGAAAACAAGAGAAGCCAAGATATGTTCTCTAGAAATGAAGCAAGATGGACAGAACAGAGGGAGGTAGAAAAAAAAATTGTCAAGAACAGTTTCTATTAGAGAGAGAGAGAGAGAGAGAGAGAGAGAGAGAGAGAGAGAGAG
>NW_013620007.1:342-1181 GCF_000695525.1 Brassica oleracea var. oleracea
ATTTGCTTATGAGAACATCTCATATATATAGTGGTTACAAGTATGGTAAATGGTAGATGAGATATGATAAATTAATAATCCATTGTTTTGAGACCTTAACCCACCATGCATGCTTGTCCCTTGTAGTGGCATCTCCATTGTCTTGAGACCTTAACCAACCATGCATGTTTGTCCCTTGTAGTGGTATCTCCATTGTCTTGAGACCTTAACTCACCATCTTGTTTCTTATTGCTTCATTTTTACAGAGAAGAGGCGGAAGCAGAAGAATAAGCAACGACGGAGGAGTTTCATAGATGGAGGTTGTGGCGGCGGAGGAGGCAGAGCAGGGGAGACGTGCGGAGGAGGCCGTGCGAAGGAGTTATAGGGATATTTTTGGTTTTTTTTGTTAGATTTAGTTTTTAAACCCGGTTTGTATGTAAACCGGTTTAATTTGTAAACCAAAACATTTGTAATCTGGTTTAATGTATAAATCGAAATCAGTTGTAAACCGAATTTTTAATATAAACCGAAATCATTTATAAACCGGTTTAATCTATATATCGAAATCAGTTGTAAACCAATTTTAATATTAAACAAGATTAGATCTCAAAATTAATAATAATATTCAATTTTATTTTTATTTTATTTTTGTCAGCAATCAATATTAATTATAATTTGAATTTTCATAGCAATGAAAATATGTCATTATAAATTACTTTATGACAAAATAAAGACGCATAAAAATTATGTAATAACGAAAATAAGAAGCTATTAAAATAGCTTAATATAGCTTATGATTAACGCTATAATATATCTATTTTTTATAGCACACGAAAATATGCTACGATAAAGGGGGGGGG
>NW_013620008.1:0-1180 GCF_000695525.1 Brassica oleracea var. oleracea
AAGAAACTTAGATACCAAAACTCTTTGCAATTAGAAACTTATGTTTTATTTTTCGTCTTTTGCTAAACAAGCTGCGACTCACATATAAGTTCTCAACGTAGGCATTTACTCTACGAACTAGATAGGTTTTACTGGCTGTGTTATTTGATTTCCTTTGTAATCTTTCTTCCAGAAGAACAACTTGTACGATTCTGTCTCTGGAAAGCTAATATGCAAATTCGGAATAAAAGTCTATTGTTCATAAATTCATTTTTTGTATTGTCTTGTTATTTTTCCATATCCGTTAAAAGTTTTGATTTCTTTGTAACAAATATTGACAGCAAATTTCGCTTCCCACAAATCTCCTAACAAAACCTCTACACTTCACCAAACCACTCACACGAATATCCACTTCATTACAGCAACTCGTACAAATCAAGTGGTCGATTTATCCCCAACTTTTGTCAATGGTTTTCTTTTAAGTAGTGCCGGTCCAGACTTACATTGTGCCTAAAACGCATCTAAAAACGGCTGCCCTTCAAGTATAATGATTCTTTTGTTACATTTTCAAATATATAATCAGAATAATGCAAATTGTTATTAGTAAGATTTTTTAAATGTTTTTTAAATAATTGTACATCAATTTGAATAATCAAGGTTCAACCAGCTCATATATTATTAATATCATGTTCAATTTGGTTGGTTGCATCTTCCTTGTTCAAGTTGTTTCCAAGCCTTATCAAGGTTCATTCCGCTCTCTCGATCAAAAACCTCATGAATCATATCAATAAGGCCTTGAAACGGCTTATTTAGCCAAGCATTGACCGGTGATTTAACTAATCTTTTCACTGGTCACCATGCTTTAAGTTTGAGAGTGATCAGGCTGATCAAGTTCGTATCAGTACACCCATCATTTAATTAATCTAGCATGTCTTTTTTAATTGAATGTTCAATATAATTAAACAAACAAATGTATTTATAATGGGTTCAACGGTTTATTACAGACGATGATCTATCATCTTAAATTTCATCTCGAGACAAAATTGTAATCTAGCGACAAGCATGTCTTATAATACAAACTTATACTGTTGGATGCAAATCTATGTGTCTGTATTTTATACGATATATGTTAATAACATGTAATTCGTTACCACAATATATAATCTATATCTCCTAATGTGATGAGATCTTATAAATCAAC
>NW_013620009.1:0-1180 GCF_000695525.1 Brassica oleracea var. oleracea
AAATGCTCTAAACAATCAAAGAATATGTCATCAAGCAAATAATTATACACACTTAAACTGCAAAAAAATCATGATTTATTTTTGTACTCTTATACATTTGTTTTTGAAAAAATTGGTACTCTGATTCTGTTATACTTTTCCCCCTAAATTTTGATTTAGATATTGTGAAAGAAGAAATAATTAACTCAATGTAATAGAGTAAATGTTTTAATTAGATACACAATATAAAAGTTAGTATTGTTTGTTACAGCTATACTTTCTTATGTTTGCTTTTTCTTTTTTTGGTTGAACATCATGTTTTCTCATTTAATGATCAAATTATTATCATGTATCAAACATATATTTTTATTATAACTTGGATTGAAGAATTTGTAGAGATTACATAGCAAAGTTGTGTATATCAAAAGCATCATGCCATTCTCTGTGTCTCTCATCGAGACAACCAAGAACCAAACCAACTATACCATCACCACCTGCCACCTATCCTCATATCATTGCCACTGAAACCACCTGTCACCTATCCTCATCATCACCTGAGGTCAGAATGTCTTACAGACCTGTTGTCTCCATGCGATATACATTCTTAGCACATGCACACATTACAACTTTTGAGCTGAATTCTAATTTTGTTTGGGGAATGAACTCTTTCGATTTTGTTACATACACTGCAGCAAAGAAAGAAGCTACCAACGAAAAAAATTACTGCATCATAAACAAATGGAGATATTAAAAACTACGTCAATCAGAGAAACGAAAGCTACATATCGACAGTGTAGACGAATCAAAACCTGGCTCGTCTCTTGTAGAATCCTGATGTTTCTTGTTACAATTTGGATTGAAGAATTTTTAGAGCGTACAGAGCCAAGTTGTATCGAGACAACCGAACCAATTGTATCATCACCACCTGCCACCTATCATCATCATCATTGCCACTAACTTAAAAAATCTAATTACCATAACCTAAAGGTTAAAGATGTATATATATTACTCACCATGATATGCGTCCTTTCTTTGAACTCTCTGGCACATTCATCTAGTTTTTCTGCAAACACGTCAAACCGTAAAGTCCAAATTCATGGGCTTTCAGTTATGTAAGATCAAATACCTGTGATTGTATAACCAACTTGAGCTCATAAAGCAAGTACAATAATCATAAAAGCAAGCAACAACGATCCAAGTA
>NW_013620010.1:0-169 GCF_000695525.1 Brassica oleracea var. oleracea
GGAGATAGAGCAAGCAAGTCCAATGACCATGCATTGTGATAACCAAGAACCTATACACATTGCAACTAACTCAGTCTTCCATGAGAGAACCAAGCACATTGAAGTTGATTGTCACAAAGTGAGGCAGATGATTGTCTTGGGAGTGATCTTGCCATGCTATACGAGGAGT
>NW_013620010.1:371-1180 GCF_000695525.1 Brassica oleracea var. oleracea
TGTTGAAATGAGCTGATCAGTATATGAGAGATGATGTCCTAAGGAGTTGAAGGAGAGATGAGATGGTGTGAAGGAATGGAAAAGATGGGTTAAGGATCGACCAGGCCGTACAAGGCCGTACAGGCCGTACCATCCGGACCATGGTCGATCCAAAACTCGGCCAAGTCACCTTTTACCCGAGTAAAAGGAGTTAACGGCCAAAGGGGATTTTACCATGAAGAGATGACCGTTTGGATGGCTAAGGGAGCTGGGTCTTATCTTGACAGGTTGGGACAGGCTGTACTGGCAAAAGCAGTCTTAGTAAAAGATCCCGAAAGCGTGTGGCCTCTCCTATTGGCTCAGTTTGAATTGAAGCAAACCTTATCCTTGACTTCACATGCTTATGCTTTCTGAAAACCCTTATGTTTCTTCCTATATATTGTAAACTCTGTCTTGATTAATGATTAACACGATTTGATGGTAATCTCTCTCTAGTTCATCATGTTTCTCTTTTACATTTCATAAATCATCCCATCTTCCCTTAATCTCACCATAATCTCTTTCTAATCTCTCAACACCTGTTCTCATCTCTAAAATCACAGTCCAAACATCAGAGTGAATTAAATCAAAGCAGTTTTCATAAAGAGTAGATGATCTTTGAAAAACAGTCTTACAATGTTTACCCAAAATACAAGCCTCACAATCATTATTTTTAAACATGACACCTGGTAACATAATGCTTAATGCCCTAACAAGTGGATGGCCTAGTCTAGCATGCCACATAGCATCAGTACTTAAGGAAGAAACAGAACTAAACGAGAAACAAGAAC
>NW_013620011.1:0-1180 GCF_000695525.1 Brassica oleracea var. oleracea
CAGGACAAGCAAACGACACGACAGCAAACTCTCAACCAAAATCTCTGATTGTACCTTGGATTTCAAAGAAGAAGGTGGATTTTCACAATCTGCCAGCTCCAGTTCCTTAAAGATCATAAGCTGGAACTGTCGTGGGTTAGGGAATACCATGACAGTCCAGCGACTTATAGAGATGCACAAGAAGCTCTCGCCCGATATCTTATTCCTCTCGGAGACAAAAAATTCCAACGAGTTTGTCCTCCGTAAATGTAAATCGTTGCGTTATGAAAACTCACTGCTGATACCACCCCAAGGGCATGGAAGTGGAGGGCTCGCCCTGTTCTGGAAGAAGGGGATATAGCTTAATGTTAAAGACTCTTGTAAAAACATTATCAATGCAGAAATGAAATATGAAAACAAGACTTTCCTGGCATCATTTGTCTATGGAAACCCTGAGCCGGTCTTGAGAAGACAACTGTGGCAAAAAATTGCGAATGAGGCAACCACCAGAGACATGGCATGGATACTCACAGGAGACTTAAACGACATTGTTAACGAACATGAGAAAGTTGGAGGTCGCACCAGAGCCGAAGGATCATACACTGACTTCAGACCCTTCCTTTCAGAATGTGATCTCTACGATTTACCACACACTGGAGATTTTCTCTCTTGGAGAGGAGTGCGTAATGAGGAAGTGGTGAGATGTAGACTTGACCGAACGCTAGCAAACAGTCAATGGTTCGATACCTTCCACTCAGGCGTATGCGAGTATCTAAAGTATGAAGGTTCAGATCACAAACCTATACTCACATGCTTTGATTTCACAAGGAAGAAAGGGAAAGGCATCTTCCGATTTGACAGAAGACAGAAAGACAACCCTGAGGTCAAGTCACTGGTAGAGAAGACATGGAAGGAGGCAGGGACTAGACCGGTCCACTATAAGATTTCTCAGGTCAGAAGAGCAATTATTCTTTGGAATAAAGAGCAACAACGTAACAGCAGAATCCTTATTGAGCAATGGAAGGAGGCTCTGGATAAAGCTATGTCGAGCAATAGGAATGAAGGTGAAACCATAGCCAAACTAAACGCTGACCTGACAAAAGCTTATCTCGAGGAGGAGGCCTACTGGAAACAAAGAAGCAGAAACTTATGGCTCAGCCTCGGTGATAAAAATTCTGGATATTTCCACAGTATCACTAAA
>NW_013620012.1:0-637 GCF_000695525.1 Brassica oleracea var. oleracea
CATCATATGTTAGTTTAGGATGCAAATATGCATTAAAACAATATTTTATATTTTTGTTTTTTACGAAATATTGAGTTTTACGTTTAACGATCTATATACTGAAGCCTAAACTTTTTAGTGTTGTTTTAAATTTCTGACCACATTATACATTTGTATTAATGTATGTTAAACTCTATTTCACAATATATAGGAATCGTTATAATTTTTTTATCAATTTATTTAGTAAAACTTCATAATACTCCCTAAATAGGTGGAATAACACGGTCCAAACCTCGTTAAACATCATCATATGTTAGTGAATGATGCAGCTATGCATTAAAAAAATATTATCAAATTTTTTGAAATTTTCTCAAAATCTATGTGTTAACCTCTACGAAAATATTGAGTTTTTCGTAAATGCTTTATATACTGAAGCCTATTAACTTTAGTGTTATTTTAAAATTTGTAACCACATTCTAAATTTGTATCAATGTTATTTAAACTCTCTTTCATGGCACATGGGCATCTTTCTAATTTTATATCAATTAATATTGTAAAACTTCATGTAATCCCTAAATTAGTGGACTAACCGTTATAAAATCGTTATTTTCTAGAGAAACATAGTCAACAAAGGTTCCAAGCTTCTTTGACCATCATC
>NW_013620012.1:678-1180 GCF_000695525.1 Brassica oleracea var. oleracea
TTTGTATTAATGTATGTTAAACACTCTTTCAAGGTATATGAGAATCATTATAATTGTTTATCAATTTATAGAGTAAAACTTCATAACACTCCGTAAATAGGTAGAATAACCACTGTAGAATCGCCATTTTCTTGAAAAACAGAGACAACAAACGGTCCAAACCTCGTTAAACATCATCATATGTTAGTGAATGATGCAGCTATGCATTAAAAAAATATTATCAAATTTTTTGAAATTTTCTCAAAATCTATGTGTTAACCCCTACGAAAATATTGAATTTTTGGTTAATGCTTTATATACTGAAACTCATAATCTTTAGCGTTATTTTAAAATTTTTAACCACATTCTAAATTTGTATCAATGTTATTTAACTCTCTTTCATGGTACATGGGCATCTTTCTAATTTTATATCAATTAATTTGTAAAACTTCACGTAATCCCTAAATTAGTGGACAAACCATTATAAAATCGTTATTTTCTAGAGAAACATAGACAAAAAAGG
>NW_013620013.1:0-1179 GCF_000695525.1 Brassica oleracea var. oleracea
CAAATTGGATTATATATTGGTCATCCATCAGTTCAATCGGTTAGTCTTGGGTTTTAGTGATTATTTAAATATGAATATTTTTACAAATCTAAATCGAATTGTCGGATCAGCGGATTAACCGGTTAGACCGCGGGTTTGGGTCGAATTCAAAAGTATTGATTTAAATGCATAAATACACAAAATTCTTACAAATTAACAAAATATTTGTTAAGTTATTAGTGAAATTATCGTCATAAAATAATCCGCGTTTGCTAAGCGCGGATCAAGATCTAGTATACTTTTATAGAAGAAACTGCATTCAATAAAACAAAACCTATATATAACAAGAGGACAATAATATAGTTATTTAGACTTACCAATAATGCCCAGAAATCTACATTAACCCATGTTGAAGCAACTTAATTAAAAATACTTTTCATATCCACAAAATGTAAGAATGATTACAAACTAATTAATCTTCTTCATTGTCTTTTGAATTTATTTTAATCAGAATTCAAAACCATGGAAGATCAAAATCTTGCTTGGGAAACATATTCATAAAAGTAAACCATCTTAAAGAATATGTAGGACTTTAGTGTTTATAGGTTAACCGGCATACCATCTCATCTGGCTACTCAAACGAGTAAAGTTGCGAGAAGATAAAGTTGTAATGCGGACATAAGAAATCTATAATTTTTTTTTTTTTTTGAAATTCAATTTTCTGTGTCACTATCACATTTATTTTTCATCAAAATCAGATACATTTAGGAGGGTGTATTCAACTAAGAGTTTCAAGTGATTTGCATTAAAATGACAAATCCACTTTTATTCAAACATGGATTTTAAAAAACACTTTAAAATCCAGTGTTATTGAACTTGTCATTTCATAAAACACTCTGATATCCACTGTTATTGAACAAAATTTTAGTTGAAGATTTTAGAGTACTTTAATGGTTTTTAGAGTGTTTGAGAGGAGTTCCTTAATTATAAAAATAAAAATCCAAATCTCACTGTATTAGATGAGATTCTAGAGTGTTTTAACAAAAATCACATCAAATTCTCTAATTCTCCTGCAATCATCTACAAACTCATTAAAAATCAAATTACTTCAAATGTCAGATTCAATACACCCCCCTTAAATTGTTATGACTAAATGTCATTATTAAAATTTTAGTTTCATTTTTCAATTAATAGCACTTA
>NW_013620014.1:0-1179 GCF_000695525.1 Brassica oleracea var. oleracea
GGTTGTAGTGAATTTGGAGTTCCTAGCAGAGCGGAAACCATGTCTGCGCGATAGTATTTTTTTAAATAGAGAGGTAAGAGAAGTGAGATTGGCAACCTGAATGGACAAGTGGTTGA
Organism: Brassica oleracea var. oleracea; assembly: GCF_000695525.1. NCBI lineage: Eukaryota > Viridiplantae > Streptophyta > Magnoliopsida > Brassicales > Brassicaceae > Brassica > Brassica oleracea. The sequence continues at coordinate 117 of NW_013620014.1, forward strand.
CTTGTTCTTCTAGCCTCTTATTGAACAAACGTTTGCGTGCTGAGGAAATTTTTTTCCCCTTCTTCTTCTTAGGTTTCAGAGACAGTTTGGTTGGGGCAACTGTTTCAACATGTTCTACAGACACCCCCTTCTTCTTCTTAGGTTTCAGATTCTTCTTAGGTTTCAGAGACTGTTTCGTTGGGGCAACTGCTTCAACATGTTCTACAGACACCCCTTTCTTCTTCTTAGGTTTCAGAGACAGTTTAGTTGGGGCAACTGCTTCAACACGTTCTACTGAAACATCTCCACCTGGCCAGTCCAGGGAGTAGAATTCGTTTTTCTGAGCAATGAGGTTCTCCATGTAGCTGACATGCTCGTCTTCTACTTCCTCGTCGATGACAGGTATAGGCTGAGTTAAGGGAATGAGTGGAGTTACTTGGAGCTGCATGTTTGGGTAGTTAATCAGATACAAAAGAGTAATGACTGATGATTTTAGGATATAAGAATCTTACATCTGGGTTAGCTTCACAAAGGAGGAAATCATTGAGATAGATGGATGAATGTGGTGGGAGATCTCCATCATTATTGATGTCCATTATAGTAAGGGAATTAAGTGGTGCTGGAATCTTTGTTAGAAGGAGTGGGATTGCTTGAAAGGCAACTAGTTGGAGCGCTAGAGGGAATCCCTGCAATTTGTATGTTTTCCGCTTGAGATGTTGGATGAGAGTTCCAACGGGGTCCTTCTTGTCCAAAGGAGGTTTCATACAGTATATAGTCTTTAGAAATGATTCTCGGCCCCATGGAAACTGCAGGAAAGTGTTGACATCTTCAACCACCATTTGCACATATTTTAAAGTAGGCCGGGCATACTGCTTGTGGGCAATGAGGACGCCATCAACAAGCATGATAAGCGCAATTCACAGCCTTTTCTCATACTCCATTTCTGGGTCATCTAAAAGCATCTCTCCAAGTTGAGAAATTGTAGTACCAGAGTCATCACCTATAAATTGTGAAGGAATGTGAGGATAAAGAGATGTAGACGAAGAACATTGAAGAACAGAGAGAGAGTGAGAGAGAGAGAGAG
>NW_013620015.1:0-1179 GCF_000695525.1 Brassica oleracea var. oleracea
ATTAATTTTTGTTCTTTTTGCAATAAACACAATGTTTTATTTATTGTAATCTTTTAAACAAAAAGATGTTATTTAAAAGATGACACGTGGCATTAACAAAAAATAAAAATACATATAGAGAAAAATAAATAATAAGTAAATATATAATATAAGAAATAGAAATATTATATTAAACAATAATAAATAAATATACAATATAAGGAAAATAAATAAAAAGTAAATATACAATATAAGAAATAAAATATTACATTAAACATCTATCATAATTTTAATCTGATATAAAAGCAAAAAAATCTATACTAATAAAAGGAAGCTTTTGAGGCTCCATAGGGCGTTCACATCAGCTGAAAAAACTTCTTTTAAAAGATGACACGTGGCATTAACAAAAATTAAAAATAAAAATACATATAAAGAAAAATAAATAATAAGTAAATATATAATATAAGAAATAGAAATATTATATTAAACAATAATAAATAAATATACAATATAAGGAAAATAAATAAAAAGTAAATATACAATATGAGAAATAAAAATATTACATTAAACATCTATCATAATTTATAATCTGATATAAAAGCAAAAAAGTTAGAAAACGTAAATATATAATTAAAAAATGAAAAAACTAAATTAAACATCTATCTAAAAAATGTATCTATACTAATAAAATGGAGCTCTATACTAATAAAATGGAGCTTTTGAGGCTCTATAGGGCGTCCTCATCAACGGAAAAGATTTCTTCTAAAAAATGACACGTGACATTAACAAAAAAAAAAATATATACATATAAAGAAAAATAAATAATAAGTAAATATATAATATAAGAAATATAAATGTTACATTAAACAATAATAAGTAAATATACAATATAAGGAAAATAAATAAAAAGTAAATATACAATATAAGAAATAGAATATAACATTAAACATCTATCATAATTTATCATCTGATATAAAAGTAAAAAAATTAGATTACGTAAATATATAATTAAAAAAATGAAAAAACTAAATTGCTTTTTATAGACTCAAAGGTATTCTTACAAATTTAATTTAATCTAATCCATAATTTTATTGTTAATATTCATACTAACTCTTTCATGATCACACCATTATAGTTAATAATCATTCAAGCATTTATCCCGAAACACTTCTTTCCTCGCCGAATCAGGTATTGGTTCAT
>NW_013620016.1:0-1179 GCF_000695525.1 Brassica oleracea var. oleracea
CAATCAGCATGAGGTCTCAGTTGGCTTCTGATGAATCTCATTATGTCAGTGGATCATCAAAGTAAACCAAAAAAACTACCATCTAGCCTTTCAACTACGATAAGACCAGTCCACCAACCATTATTAAAATAAGCATCCACCACCGACCCTTCCTTGAATACGACACCCTCATTCAGACATTCTGGCGACACCGGCCGAATAAAACATCATTCAATAGTTTCCTTGCAAGGATTTACACCGTCTTCGTTGAACAAAGTTTTGTAACAAACCCGAAGCTTTTTTCCTTTCACTCTCGTCGGATTTTGCTCGAGGATAGCTCTAAACCAAGAACCTTTGAACCCATCTTCTTGAAGAGATACTTCTACTTCACAATATTTGGCAATGGACAAAAGTTTTCCTTTTTTCTTCAAATTCTTCTTCATTGGTTACTCCTGAAAAGGAATCGGAAATGCAGACCAAAAAAAAGTCAAGAAAAAAAAGAAAGAGGGTGAATGAAGATCAAATGAACGACAGGCATCCAACAAACTGAAACAAAATTGAGATTTTAGATAAATCAATTAGGTTCCATACAAAAATTCAATTCGATTTTGGAGTGTATATACAAAAGCAAAGAGAAATTTCAATTTGATCTAAATTGAATATAAAAAAGTCAAAAGAGAATACAGAGAATGTACTTGAATTAACTTTTGCTAAAATTGATTCAAGTTGAATTGGAACTGAAATTGAAACGGATTGAGATTTTAAGTCAATCAATTAGGTTCTAAACAAAAATTCAATTCAATTTAGATTGTTGATTCAAAATTGAAGATGAAACTCAATTACCTTTGCCACGATAATGATTCAAAATGGGGAAGATCGTTGTGTTGATTCTTCTTCTTGGAATTTACGGACATAAAAAAGGATGAAGAAAGGATAGAAAACAAGAAAGCAAAACAAACGTGTCGTAGTGGAGAGGATGAAGACGTGGCGTGAGAAGAGATAAATTTAATGTTTTGCCATTCTTTTGGTAAATGATAAAAAACAGATAAATTGTTGAGGTCCTGGGTCGAACCCGGGATTCCGTCTAAACTGAAAATTAAAGTAACCTCAACTTATCACTAGACCATATCACATACTCGTTACGATTAGCACGTTTTCTAGTATTGATGTTTACATATCATTATTTTAGTATATAAATAT
>NW_013620017.1:0-1178 GCF_000695525.1 Brassica oleracea var. oleracea
CGGATGCAACAAAGGTTTCAAACCTCTTTTTCCTTCATCATATGTTACTGAAGGATGAACTATGCATTAAAACAATATTTTCGTATTTTTGAATTTTTCTCAAAATTTATGTGTTAACAACAACCCCTACGAAAATATTGAATTTTTGGTAAATGCTTTATATACTGAAGCGTATGATCTTTAGTGTTGTTTTAAAATTTCTAAACATATTATGTATTTGTATTAATGTATATTATGTTCGCTTTCATGGTACATGGATATCGTTTTAATTTTTTTCAATTAAATTAGTAAACTTCATAATACTCCTTAAATTGGTGAACTAACCACTATAAAATAGCTATTTTCTAGAGAACAGAGAAACAAAAGTTCCAAATCTCTTTGACCTTCATCATATGTTAGTTAAGGATGCAACTATGCATTACTATGCATTAAAAATTTATGTTCATATTTTTGAATTTTTCTTAAAATCTATGTGTTAACCCCCACGAAAATATTGCATTTTTGGTAAATGCTCTATATACTGAAGCCTATGATCTTAAGTGATGTTTGAAAATTACTAAACACATTCAATATTTGAATTAATGTATATTAAACTCTCTTTCATGGTACCTAGGCATCGTTTTAATTTTTTGTCGATTAATTTAGTAAAATTCATAATACTCCTTAAGTTGGTGAACTAACCACTAAAAAATCGCTATTCTTTAGAAAAACGGATACAAAAAAGGTTTCAAACCTCTTTTTCCTTCATCATATGTTAGTGAAATATGAACTATGCATTAAAACAGTATTTTCATATTTTTGAATTTTTCTCAAAATCTATGTGTTAACCCCCACAAAAATATTGAATTTTCGGTAAATGCTCTATATACTATGTTCTTTAGTGTTGTTTTAAAATTTCTAAACACATTCTATATTTGAATTAATGTATATTAAACTCTCTTTCATGGTACATAGACATCGTTTTAATTTGTTTGTCAATTAATTTAATAAAATTCATAAGACTCCCTAAGTTGGTGGACTAACCACTATAAAATCGCTATTCTCTAGAAAAACGGAGACAGAAAAGGTTTCAAACCTCTTTAACTTTCATCATATGTTAGTGAAATATGAACTATGCATTAAAAATTTATGTTCATATTTTTGAATTTTTCTTAAAATCTATGTGTTAACCCCCACGA
>NW_013620018.1:0-1178 GCF_000695525.1 Brassica oleracea var. oleracea
AACACAAACTTCTCTCTATTTTTACCTCTAAAATAGAGAAACTCTATTAATAAAGATGGGTTTTACTCCGATGTAGAGGAAAAAATAACAATATCTATTTTAGGCAAAAATATAGATGGGTTGGAGTTATTTTGCCTCTAAATGCACTTATAGATGTAGAAATAGAGGTGAATTGGAAATGCTCTTATGAGAACACTTTAATTCTTTTGCAGAGACATGTAATGCTTACCATTTTCTGTTTTAGAATTACATTCTAATTTTATTGTTTTTGATTTTGCTCTTTTCATTAAATGAGACTTCTTAACAATGTTAAAGTCGACATCATTTCGAAGATTCTTTAAGTCAACTAGTGTTTCGAATTTTAAAAAATTAAGGACAAACTAATTTCATGATCAGATATAGAGACAAGTAAATGAAACATTGGCTTGAATCCCAATATTTTTTTAGAGATTTGTTACATAGATAAAATAATCAAATTATGAAAAAAAGAAAATGTATAAAAAATGTTTATGGCCCCTTAAATTTCAGATCAACCATGACTAATCTATGTATTGTTGGTTATAAATCAGTGACAGAGTAGTTACAACACTTTCGTAGAATTTTTATCTAATTTTAGAATAAAACTTATAATTCCTTTTCTCTGTTCTTTTGGAGAGCTTTGCCAAATAAGATTTATTTATTCTATACTCCCTCTCAATGAATTTGTCATGATATTGGTTAACGAGATTTACCAATTAAACCAAAATTAGCACCTATATATCTAATTGGATTGTTCAAACTAAATAAAAAAAATATTTATTGACAAAACTATTGGTTATAAACTTATAAGATTTTATTAGACTTGGAAATTAAATCAAAATTGCTTTATTAGGCCCAAATTTTTTTTTTTAAAAAAATCACTCAAAATGGTAATAGATCCTTGAAAGAAACAAAAATGATATGTTTTTTATTTTGTTATTTTTTGCTTTTTATTTTGTTACTTTTTGCTTGTTTTTTTTTTTTGTAAAATGTAATGGATCCTTGAAATAAACAAAAACACTTACAAGATATAAAGTTCTGATAAGGCTGAAATTGACTCTCCAAGCTTTCCTTCCACATTGAGATTCTCTAATGATCTACACCAAACTTACTGCTTAGAAAAGATAAACAAAGCAAAAAGAGAACAAACTAAAAGTTCA
>NW_013620019.1:0-1177 GCF_000695525.1 Brassica oleracea var. oleracea
ATGTAATACATTTTTATTATTTTGATTTAAGTTATTATTTTATTCACGAAAACATGTCTTTGAATTTTGTTTTTGGCTACGTAATTTTTCACCGATTGAAACTAAAATTAAAAAAAAATATTTAGTAAAACAAACTAAACCAAACGTTTAGCCATATGTAAAATCCAGTTATTTTATATTTTGATTTTATAATTGACACAGAGTTAATATTGATTAACTAATAAATAAAAATCTTCACTATTATTATTATGGTAATATAATTAATGATTTGATGTATTGTTAAGGTAATATAATTAATGAAATTGTTGAACTGGATTAAATATGAGAACACAATTAATAGTTTAATACTGCTATCCATGTTAAAAGGAACCTATGCTTGTTTTTTATAGTGTTACCATGTGCAGTAAAAAAAATTAAAATATTTTTTAAAAGATAAATATAAATTATATTTTAAAACAAAATTTTATTAATATTGTAAATTTTCTTTTTCGTATCAATATTTTAATATAAATTTGATTTAATTAAACATAAAATTATATTTAAGAATATACATGTATATATTTGAAATTATAATCTTAGATAGATTTTTCGATATATTTATTTTAATTAAATATATTAAATAAAATTTTAAAAGTTGCATACATACCAAAAATTAAAATTAAACAATATTTATAAAATTTGTAGATATATAAAAAAATAATGATTGTGCGATTAAATTTTTATAATTTTCTAAAAAATTGTACACATTTTTGAAAATTTTAGTAATAAAATTGTGAAATTTTAAAATATATAATTAAATTATATTTCGAAATTTATAATGTCATATTTGAATATATTTATTTTAATGATGATTTATGAGTTATTTCCATATTCTACAAAAATTTCCAAATATATAAATTGAAATTAAATGTAATATATGAGTTATTACAATATTTTAAAAAGTTTACCAAAAATATAAATTAACATTAAATGCAATAAGACATGTCATCAATTTCAGTAGCCATGTCATATTTGTTTTGTAAAATTGATTGTAAAAAGGACATGTGGCAAAATTACTTCGTAAATATAGTCTAGGGGATTCATGTTTTCGAACAATTATCATTTATACTGCTATCCAAATTTTAAAAAAGGGTAATAATATAGATAGCAGCTGCGATCATTAAATGCACAAACATAT
>NW_013620020.1:0-1177 GCF_000695525.1 Brassica oleracea var. oleracea
AAAACCACTTTATATTAAAAATTATATATAATTAATTATATTTTTTTATAAATTACTATAATAAACACTGGCTAAAGATAACAGCATATTTTAAAATAAAAAATATTAATGTTGTCATAAAAAATAATGCTTTTAAATCAGTAAAAGTTAAAATTAGGAAATTGAAATATTTATAAAAATAGTATAAATTTAATGTTTGATTTAAATTTTTGATCATTAATCAATAGTATATTTATCAATAAATATCTATAAAAGAACTATGCCCGCATGTGTGGGAAAATCACCTAGTTTATTATGATATTACAATTATGATATTAGAAAGATTACGTAGACTGATAGACGATTCGACAACCGACAATAATACATGTCTTTTGAAGACCTACACCTAACTGCATTACTTGAGCCATTCTATGAAGATACACGTCTGACCAGATTTACTTGCACAATGTTGAAGATTCCTTGTAAGTCTTTTTTCCGTAGTCTGCATAATTGTTTAATAAATCGCTCTCTCCGAGACTTGAAACCTGGATTTCCTGTAATTTACTAGAAATTGCATAGTATAGGATTCGAACACCAGATCTGGGTGTAAAAGTCTTTAAATCTTAACCAATATGCTATTGTGCTTCCACACCCTAGAGTAGGCCTAAAACTAATTAAGAAAAAAACATCCATAACTTTCTAAAGAAAAACCCAGTACATTAAGACCTCCGAAGATCATAATATTAATTGGATTGATTTCACTGAACTCTCAAATAACTACGCACTCATACAGAAAAGGTACACCTCAAACCCAAAAGACACACCATGTTTGCTTGAAGAAGAATCCACATTTTCTGTTCATCTATTTTACTAAAATGGTATCAGAGCGTTGAGATCAGCTCAACATCGTTTTATTCATCCGTTTTGTGTTCGATCGAGCTCCATTTTGGGGTTTCTCCTTTCGTTTTCTGTTTGACCGAGCTCTGTTTTCTGGGTTTTCTTTCCCGATCGTCGATCTTGTCACGATGGTGGTTAATCTTCGTCGCAATCGTCGTTCTGGTCGATTTACACGTGCCGGTAGCTCGAATCCTCTTCGTGGTAGCTCCTCTTCTGTTCCTGAAGTCGTTGCAGCACCGTCTCTCGGAGATTTGTCACTACAAGAAAACACACGCTTAACGACGAAATTTAACGAGGAAAA
>NW_013620021.1:0-1177 GCF_000695525.1 Brassica oleracea var. oleracea
TATATGATTCCAGTCACTGTGATGTGTTTGCCTGAGAGTTTAAACACTTCCTGTCTTTTTCTATAGCAATGTGATACTTGAGAAGAAACGTTCTATGTTTTATGTTACTAAAGTGATCTAGAAGCTTTGTTTCTTTTCTCTATTTCAACCTTATATTTGAGTCTCTCTCTCTCTCTATTGTTCTGCTCAGTTATTTTAGATGAATATAGCGTATGTATCCCTTCCTTCTTTATGCTTAGAGTGTTTTCATCTTTACTTGGGCAACTATCTGCAGTTTCATGTTAGAATATCGTTATACACCTTGGAGAGAATCCTTTTTGAATCGATGTTTCCTTCAAAATGATAACCTAACATTCTTCTATTTACTTGTGGTGTTACAGGCTCAGCTTCTTAAAGCTTGCGGCTCAACACCAGCCACACCGGTTAAACTTAGGAAAGCATCTGAAAACCTGAAAACTCCTCAACGTAGAAAACAATTTACATCTTCCCAGTTTGATTCTTGGATCTCCAGTTACTCTGATGCAGTGTTTCACTTGGACGAGAAAACACCTGAAGCCTATGGAGAGGAGGTTTCAGAGCAAACTACTAGCAGGTGAAGACGTGCCAGATGTTACCTTTCTTAGTTAGATTCTTACATAACTTAATAAGTTCTGAAGGTTTCATGGATCTTGAATTTACTCTTCTTCTTTTTTTCAATATCAGTTGCATAACGGATTCCCAAAATAGTGCAAAGATCTCCACTAGATATAGCCATGCTGGTGAAGAAAGCTAAGGAAGCATTGGTGCTGCATTCAGGGATGGGGTGGATATAACCACCAAGTTGCCACTCACAGCAACGGGAAAGAGAAAGTCACTGCGGTTTGAATGTGATTTTGATCAGTCTTAGAGCTTGACTGGTTTTTCCGCTACCACCCGCAAACGCAGCTTTTGCGATTGGTAGCGGTTGGTAGCTGTTGACAACGTTTCGAAACAATCATACAAACCACTACAAATCGCTTCTAACCGCTCTGAACCTCTTAAAATCAAAAGCTGGTTCCAGCTAGCGTTTGTGGTTGCGGGAGGATAATTTTTTTTTCTTTTTTTTAAAAAACCATATAAATACAAAAACAAAAATATTCAATAATTTTTTAAAAATAGAATTATAAAAATACTAAAATATATCTATTATATTTTAATT
>NW_013620022.1:0-209 GCF_000695525.1 Brassica oleracea var. oleracea
GGAATATCTCTATTTTTATGCTATGACGGCTTAAGGACAGAAGAGTAAAAGCCTAAACCGACTCGGAGCCAGTATATAAGGAGTCCTAGGCGAGAGGCATGGGGGAGACTTTTTACACAGCAAACTTAGCACTTAGAGCAATTAGGCAACTTTCCGTTTTTGTTATTTCGAGCTGTGACTCAATTAGGTTTAGCCGTCTTAGGGTTTTT
>NW_013620022.1:270-1177 GCF_000695525.1 Brassica oleracea var. oleracea
TCGGAATAAGACTTCTCTTTGCTCTCTTTTTACGATTTCTTATACTTTATTGTTGTTATCTCGTGTTCTGATTGCTTGGCGTGTGGTATTGGCAGATATCTGGGACCTCTGGGAAATTAGGGTTTTCCTAGTTTCCTAATTTAAACGGAAATAATTTTGGTTCCCACAGTTTGGCGCTAGAAGGAGGGGGCTCTACGGATCAATCTAACCAGCAAAAGCCACTCAACGATCAGGAACGATATGCAAGACTCGACGTGCGAGAACGTCATCTCGTTCAAAGGGGGAGCAACGGTTGATCGAGCCAAAACTTGAAACGACCTCCTTGTTATCGAGCTGACGATCCGAGATGTCGACGTCGCTAGGGTGCTAATCGACACCGGAAGTTCGGCCGATATCATCTTCAATGATACTCTCGAAAAATGGGGATCGATAAATCCGAAATCGTGAAATACCCTAGCTCACTACTGGGACTATCGGGAGAAACAACCATGGCCTACGGGTCGATTAATCTCGCGGTCAAAGCCGGAACCGTGACAAGAGTCACAGAGTTTCTAGTCGTTGACCGTCCCGCATCTTACAACATTATCATGGGAACGCCATGGTTGAACGCGATGCGTGCCATCCCATCAATGTACCATCTTTGCCTCAAGTTCCCAACCCCTAACGGAGTCGAGGTAATATGGGGAAACCCAAGAGTATCATAGGTGTGTTATGCCGCATAACAAAAACGAAAAAGACCAGACCTCGAAACCACTCCTAGAAAAGCGGAGAAAAAGATCTCCAACAAGGATTCGCGAAGTCAAGATTCAGCGGAACTCTTCTGACAGTCTCGTAACATCACGGCCCTAGAAGAAAAACGTGAGCCAACTTGCGAACCTTTGGTCACAGTCTGTCTCGACGAAGCATT
>NW_013620023.1:0-886 GCF_000695525.1 Brassica oleracea var. oleracea
AATAAATTGGCTTGCACATATAAATCAAATGACCGCTCTTGTTTATTGGCAACCATTTTAGAATAAATAAATCAAAACAATCAATCTTATCTATAGTATATGATATATAATTCAATTTAAACGATATGAAGTATATATATATATATTAACATAAATACCTATTAAAATAAAATTATTTATTTATATGATTTTATTATCATTGCATCTTATTATAGAAAAAAAATTAAACATTGATCACAAAAGTTTATTTGAGACTTTTAACAGTTTTAGTAATTTATACTCGTTTAGAAAAATTCAAAATACAACATATACAAAAAATCTAAATTTTTAATATATGATTAATGTAATTGTGTAATTTATTTTAATAGTAAAGAATTAAACAAAAATGATAGAAAGCATACAGATTATTAGCAAATCTTCATTATTTAAAATCATTAATTACTATATATATCATAATCATATTACGTAATTTCGTAGGTTTTATTTAAGAAAATAATATATAATAAATAGTCACATTGCTTTAGTTAATGTCATATGATATCATATAGTTGGTATTAAATGTATCTAGTGAGATATAAAAATCAAATTGAACCAACATGTTTTTCAATTTCAATGTGAGGCTGACACGTAGGATTAATCCCCTATATATTATTTGAGAAGCATTACAACTTCTTTTTGTAGCCTCATGTCATCACTAGAATGATTCTTAGAATCATTAGAGAAATATGTTGGTCCATATAATTATATAATAAGTTTTTTATTAAACTAACAATAAATTCATCATACGGAATTGCCTAATGTGGCTAAAGTATATATGGCTATTAATAATTTTGAATAATAAAGATTTGATAAAAAATAGTGTATCTTCTATCATATTTGTTTAATT
>NW_013620023.1:1042-1176 GCF_000695525.1 Brassica oleracea var. oleracea
CAAAATACAAATTATTAAAAAAAATTTATAAGTAAAAAGTCTAATTTAATTAATTATTAAGATTAATATATATATCGTTTTAAAATTAACTATAAACCATATAAAATACAATATTTTAGTTTCAAAATTTACTT
>NW_013620024.1:0-1176 GCF_000695525.1 Brassica oleracea var. oleracea
ATGAACAAAATGAAAATTTGTTTCTTCCTATCCTCCTATTCTCCTATCTTCCGTATTCTCTCTCATTTTTTTTCTGTCTATCTTGTTCATCCTAGCACAAAATCACCCCATAAAAAAAATCTTTCACAACCACCGTCACCATAACCTCCGACGCCGCCATCTCTATCTCCTCGTTCTGTACCTCCATCCGTCGCTGCCACCATCATCTTCATCTCCACCTCCTCGTTCTCTACCTCCGCCAATAAATTCTGTCTAAACCACTCCTTTTATCTATCCTCCTATAAAAGCTTCTTCTTTTCCAGATGCATATTCATGGTCTTAGTTAACACCAACCGTATCTCAGGTTTGTTATATGTTCATTGTTTTGTTTTGAGACTTTTGAATGATTAGTGTTGTTTGACAAGAATGTAATTTGATTAAATGGGGATTTGACTTCAGGGACAGGGAAGAGGAAGTGGAATTGATAATGGGGCTGGTGGTTGTTCTTGTTCTCGTAGTGTCACAACATTGATGGGTATGTCTGATGCAATCCATATTCAATAGCCGTTGTTCTCTCTCTGTGTTTGGAATTTAATTTTTGATTTGTTTGTTCTTGTCACAAGAAGAAGCCAGATATGAAGAAGCTGTGCTGGTGGAGATGGAGCCGAGAAAGAAAAAGAGAAAGAGGGAGAAGACAGACATAAGGAAGACGAAGAAGATGGAAGAGGACGACGGTGACGACAGAACACGCGATGGGAGGAAGGCAGCGGCGTAGATTAGGTTTAGTTTTGGTTGGTTTATTAGGTTTGGTTTAGATAGGGTTAGTTTAATAAACTGGGTTTTTGTATAAACCAATGTTAATAAATAAACTGATATTAGTTGTAAACCAATTCTTTGTATAGTGATTTTAATTAATAAATAAAATTTAATTTTTAATTATGAATTATCAATTAATTTTTGATTTAGTAATTTGAATGATTTAATAATGAATTATGTTTTGGTTTGGTTTCGTAATTTTTTTTAATAAATTTTTGAATAATTAAAAAATAAATTAATAACACGAAACATTTGCTATCCGCATTCGAAAAATCCACTATCAAAAGTGTCCGACCTATTATAACGGGCACTGTCAGAGCATTTTAGGAAGCAATATTATATCAAATTTATAGCATTTAACAGCTGCTATTAATATTCACA
>NW_013620025.1:0-1175 GCF_000695525.1 Brassica oleracea var. oleracea
GATGTTGGATTTAAAACAAAAATCACACCGATTAGAGTTTGGAGACACGAGTAAGTATGAGATATTATAGAAGAGCATGGAAAATTACATTGAGTGGACATAATTGTGTTAATTTTGCTAAAGAGTCGACGTACGTTCACATTAGCTCAATTTTCCAAACATTTTAAAACTTTCCCTAGTAGTTAGTGAGCCTTTGTTTCCCCAACTTGTGAGCATGCAAGCAGTAAATTCCAATACGTTGCATTCATTTCGTGAAGACCCTAAAAGGCTACTATACTAAGGGATGTTCTCGAACTTCAAGATAGCTTCAGCCCCATGAACGTAGACATCTAGGTCTGCGATCCAATAATTCAAAACTGCTAATCCAGCATATTTTGATTGTAACAATCATTAAAAAAAATTTCTTGCATCCTTAATATCATCGGCCAATCCATAAAATCAGAGTTGCTTGCATAAGATCGAATAACTTTTGATCGACAGTTTAACCAAGCTCTCATGAACTCGTTCGTCCATGATTTGTTACATTTCATGATTGACGTTTTCCTGAGAATTCCCAATGCCTAGCGTTTTAATCCATAAGCTTAACTTCGTTTACATTTTGTCTTTTACATTTGTCGCAATTGAAACCGTAAAAACAAAATCTTTTTGTTCTAGCTTGATTCTTCTCTCGTAGATTCATAGTGTAAACTTGATCTCTGAAGCATTCGATCGATATATACTACCGGGCACTGCCGTGCATTTGCTGTTGGTTTTAGTGGTAAATATTTGAGTATATCAGCAACCTGTTTGACTCTGAACCCGACCCTGACTGGAACACCACACTAGCGCATCTGCTCACGAGATCTTATGATCTTCTCACTTTCATTATGCTGAGATTGGTCTTGCAGGTCAGTATCTCTTTTTTTTTGTTGGCGGGAGCGTAATGATAGGAGACACAATGGCACTGTAAAATCAGTGGATCATTTTGCTAATTAAAGTGATAGATAAGACAGTGAGAAAATAGATTATGTCTACAAAGTACTACTTGAAGCCGAAGTACCAGGGACTGCTGCGTTTCTGGTTCAATGCCCATCAAAGTTATTTTTTTGAAGTAGTGTCTCTATATGAAATCATATCTTTGTACATATATATTCTTTTTCACGATAATCAACAAATTTAACATCTCATAAAAAAAA
>NW_013620026.1:0-1011 GCF_000695525.1 Brassica oleracea var. oleracea
TCTTCTTTTCTCTAAAACATCGATTTTATTGTGGTTTATCCACTGATTTAGAGAGGATATGAAGTTTTACTAAATTAATTGATAAAAAAATAGAACGATGCCAATTTAACATGTAAGAGAGTTTAGAATACATTAATACAAATCTAGAATGTGGTTAGTAGTTTTAAACAACACTTAAAATTATAGGTTTCAAAATATTAACCCTTTACCGAAAAACTGAATATTTTGTAGTGGTTAACACATGGATTTTGAGAAAAATTCAAAAAATATGGTAATATCGTTTTAACGCATAGTTGTATCATGAACTAAAATATGATGATGATCAGAGAGGTTTGGAACCTTTGTTGTCTCCGTTTCACTAGAATAGGGATTTTATTATGGTTTGTCAACTGATTTAGGGAGCATACGAAGTTTTACTAAATTAATTGATAAAAAAAATAGAACGACGCTCATTTACCATGTAAAAGAATTTCAAATACATTAATACAAATGTAGAATGTGATTAGAAATTTTAAAACAATACTTAAAATTATAGGCTTCAGTATATTAATCATTTACCGAAAAACTGAATATTTTTTAGGGGTTAACATATAGATTTTGAGAAAAATTCAATAAATATGACAATATTGTTTTAATGCATAGTTGTATCATGATATAATATATGATGATGGTCAGAGAGGTTTGGAACTTTTTTCTCTTCTTTTCTCTGAAATAACAATTTTATTGTGGTTTGTCAACTGATTTAGGGAGTATACGAAGTTTTACAAAATTAATTGATTAAAAAATAAAACGATGTCCATGTACCATGAAAGAGAATTTAGAATACATTAATACCAATGTAAAATGTGGTAAGAAATTTTAAAACAACCCTAAAAATTATAAGCTTCAATATATTAGCCTTTTACCGAAAAACTAATTAATTTGTACGGGTTAACGCATAGATTTTGAGAAAATTCAAAAAATATGACAATATTGTTTTAATGTATAGTTGTATCATGAAATAACATATGA
>NW_013620026.1:1026-1175 GCF_000695525.1 Brassica oleracea var. oleracea
TTTTTCTCTTCTTTTCTCTAAAACATCGATTTTATTGTGGTTTGTCCACTGATAGAGGTGCATATGAAGTTTTACTAAATTAATTGATAAAAAAACAGAACAACGCCAATTTACCATGTAAGAGAGTTTAGAATATATTAATACAAGTG
>NW_013620027.1:0-1175 GCF_000695525.1 Brassica oleracea var. oleracea
ATCTCCATATATATAAGCTATAAAGTCCTAAACACACTAGACAAAAGTTAATTAGATAACTCCTAATCATCAAGGACTTTCCTATTTCCTAAATCCATACTCGGTTAGGAAATATATAGCTTAATCTTCAAGCTATTCCAAGCTTATCCCAACATTCTCCACCTTAAGCTTGAATTCATCTTCACACACATTTTGAACTCCAATCAAACTTCTCATCTCTTTGAACTTGAGTTTTCCAAGTGACTTCATCAGTATATCAGCTCGCTGTTCAATACCCGGAATATGCTCTACCTCTATTTGATCATTCTCAACACATTCTCGTATGAAGTGGAACCTTCTATGTATATGCTTACTACGCCCATGGAAAACAGGATTCTTGGTTAAGGCTATCGCCGATTTATTGTCAACCCGAATGGTGACTTTCACCAAATTTTACCCAACAACTTCACCAAGCAACTCTTGAAGCCACACTGCTTGTTAGCCGCTTCTGTCGCAGCCATAAACTCGGCTTCACATGAGGAAAGTGCAACAATCTCTTGTTTCTGTGAACACCAAGTTATAGGGCTTTCATCAAGATAGAAAACATGGTCGTGTGTGCTTCTACCGACGTCCTCGTCAACATTGTGTGAACTATCACTAAAGCCTATGATCTCTTTCTTCTTGGACCTGACGAATTGAAGGCCTAGAGATGTTGTTCCACGTAAATATTTGAGTACTTGCTTCAAAGCTGCTCCATGGGACTCTTTCGGTTCATCCATTTATCTACTGAGTATTCCAACACTATAGGATAGATCCGGACAAGTGTGTAGAAGATACCGAAGACAGCCAATGCTCCTTCTATACTCATGCTCATTAATGCCCTTTTCTTGACTCGACTTAGAAAACTTGACGTTTACGTCCATGGGAATATGCGTGAGGTTACAAGCATTCATTCCGGCTTCTTCAAGAATTTTAACAGCATACCGGTCTTGACTCAACGAAATACCACCCTCATGCTGATTAACCTCACTACCTAAATAATAGGTTAGCTTCCCAAGATCACTTATCTCGAACTTGGTTGACATCTCCCTTTTAAATGTATGGATGAGTTTGTATGAGTAGCCCGTGACGAGTAAATCGTCAACATACACAATCAGAACTTCTTTCTTCTCCTCCTTGCGGTAAGGAGATGGTTC
>NW_013620028.1:0-1175 GCF_000695525.1 Brassica oleracea var. oleracea
TGGTTTGATTAGAACGACGAAGAAGCTGTGTTATTCCCAAACAGGGAGTGAGCTTGTGCTTGAGCTTGTGCTTGAGCGGAAGCTGGAACCAAGTTCTGATGAACCTGGCTCTGATACCATGTGAGGTTTTCAGAGCACAGGCTGTGTGTGGGCGTGGTGAATCAACCTCCACAGGTTGGGACTGAGTCTTGTTCAACAATGGAAGAGAATAACAAAGAGACTGATGGAAGAATAAGAATGGCGTGAGATTAAGAGACTTTGGGTGAGAGATTGAGAGATTAGAGAGACTGAGAGATTAAGTAACCAGAGAATAGAGATTGGGAGATTCAAAGTAACAAAAGACTATGAAGGAGAAGGGGAAATCCCCCTAACTCTCTTGAGAGTTACAAATGCCCCTTAAGGGTCTTTTTATAGGAAAATACAAGTTGGAACTCATAAACCCTAATCTAAGGATAAGAGATGGACAGTGGGGATTTTCTGGTTTGAAATGGACGACTTGGATCAGGTCTTGGAGGTCTTGGCAATCTGAGTAGTGGCTGGTGATTGGAGGAGAGAATACTTGGCTATGAATGCACCAACATTACACCTGAATCAGTCCATAGATCAGTCCAGGTACATAGTCCAACTTGCTCTTCCTTTTACAGCTTGTGACAGCCTGTCCAAAGACCAAGATGAGCCAATCACGTGCTGGTTCAACCAAGGCCACTCCCATTGGTTCATAACTTGCACAAAGCATCTTCTTGATGCTTTCTTGATGCCATTTGCTAAACCGGACCTTGCTCATACTTCAGGGGGTGTACGGACATAGATAGAACCGTACACTTGTGTCCTATTATTGCACACCAAATGACTCCAAATGGTCGAGATAAAGTGTTTCGGGTCGTCCTCGTCTGTACCGATCCGTACAGTCCGTACGGCCGTCTGTACGGACGACCCTAACTTTGCACCATCGACCATTTCCTCCTAAACTCCTCCAATGTCCTCTACAGATCAGTCTACGTCCCTCATGGACTTATCTTCACAAGATAGATACTTCAGGGCACTCCTGAAGCTTGATTGAACTCTTCTGGACATCTTCTAGAGCTTGCCCTATTAATGTACAAGCTCTATCTCCTCTCCAGTTCAACAATAACTTCTTCATCCCAACTCCTATAGGTTTATTAAACTTCCTGGTG
>NW_013620029.1:0-1175 GCF_000695525.1 Brassica oleracea var. oleracea
AAAAAAAACTTTTTTTAGTGCTATCTATATATATAATTTGGCCAAAGAAAATCGACTGCTTAACATCTCAACGTCGTCTATTTTTCCTCCTGTTGTCAACTTTATCTATTTGGTCATTTTAGACGCTCGTATACAAAATAATATAAAATTAAGTCCCAAATGATGACTGTTTAACATATAAACGTGACCGATTTAAAACATTGTATTTTCAATCTTTAAAAGAAAAAGATTATCAATACGTGAGCTGCACTGGTTTCAAACACATGGAAGGATTAGTTGTCTATTATAACTTGTTTAGGTTTACGTGTACGTATCACTGTTATTAATCAAAGATTTGAATTAACAAAACAATTACATAGCTTTTATATATTATCTCTTACATTACTGGCAGACATGATATGCTTGTTTTATTCGTTGAATTGATTGTTATAATTGATAAACTTGAGAAAGAATAACATTTATCGATGTCATTTGTGATAGGGGCAGACACGAATAGAATACCTAAGTGTTTGAAGGTATTCGTGATTTGTGATTTGATATGTTTTGGTTAAATAGCTAATTATTTGATTTGATTTGTTCTTATAATAAAAAATTTAAACTAAAAAAATAAAATAATAATATAAAAAATAATACCTTACTAAAAAGAAGTTAATTAATTTGTGAAACTCTAGTAACAAAATAATCAATTTAGTACATAAAAATATTGTAAATTTACAGAAATTAAAATAATTCTATAATATATATATATATATGTTTCTTTAAATATATGTATAATATACATAACGAATAGGATATCCGTTTTTTTAATATTAGTATTTATGATTTGGTTTGTTTTTATGGATATTGCATATAGGTATATTGCTTTGTTTGGTAGAGTTACGAATATCCAGAATTTTTGGTTCGAATCGAAATAAATAACGCATTTAATCAAATTTACAAATAATTTTCCTAGCCCTAACTTGTGATGGATTAGTCTAAATTATTTTTGAAATAATTTTACAGCAAACAATTAAATTTATTTACTTACATAATTAGTTATGAAGAATAACTTTATGGATTTTTTTTCATAATACAAAAATCTACCACAGAAAGTTATATCATCACCACATTTATAAGTTCAAAAGTAACATAATTCACATTTTCATCAAAGGCACTTCATCTGAAACAATGATTAT
>NW_013620030.1:0-1174 GCF_000695525.1 Brassica oleracea var. oleracea
AATAACTTTGAAAGGATGGCAACGCCGGCATGACAGTTAAAGAAGCTGATACTAAAACTAACCAATGGAATAAATCCAATGCTAATGTTTGTACAATGACAATTGGACCATTTGGATCATGAAATGCAAGAAGCAAACAATGGATCTCACTGTCAAGAAGAGTTAAAGAAAGTCATAGAGGTGTTATATCTCGTGAATGACGTAGCCAATTGGTGGAATGAAGTAAGGATGGATTAAAAAAGGGAGGATCGTTACTTGGTAAAGTAAAAAGAGTTTCAAAGGAAATAGTTTTTACCAAAACCCAGAGAACAAGTGGAAAAATAATTCCATGATATTAACCAATGACCTAGGAGAGTAGGAGACTATGAAGTTGAGTTCATCAAAATAAAAAAGTATGGACACTACAAGCCTAATGGCGAAACATCAATGACAAATAAGTTCTTGAAGTGTTGCGGCCCGAGATTTGGAGTATAGCAGAAGCCTTAAAGATCTATAACAAAATGAAATAGTCTCTAAGTAATCAACATAGAAGGACTTAAGGCATGTTAGAAAGGTTACGGTCGAGGATCACGACCCTATAACCATACATGATCAGAAAATAAGAAGGACAAATCATATAAGGGACGGAACGATGCATATGAGTAAGAAGACGTGGTTTGTTTTTCATCGTAACACTTACCATACCTTCTCGATCTTTTAAAGGTCTCATTACATGTAAGTATGGATTTTAACTCATTGGGTGATTGATTTCTTTTAAGTTGAGTATACTTGATGGAAATTATTATGATGATTTAATTATAATGATTGTATTGAATGTTGATTGATAACACTACGTGTGGTGCAACCGACCACGTTTTGTTTGTCTCGGGTGTGCTACCGAGACATTTGTGAGTGATGAGAGAACCTTTACGTTAGTAAATGCGTGTCTCTGTGTGTTCCATAGGAAACTAAAAAACCAAACCATGTCAAATAGGTTGAAATTAATGTGTGGTTTGTAAAGGTGTCTTCTTGCTGGTTGGAAGTACGACTTGATGAGAATCATAATTAGATAAGAGAAAGATAGTAACCCAAGTATAGAACCAGTTCAGTTTTGGTTGTGGATGTATATTATAAGGGGGAGAGGATTGTTTTAAGGGTCGCTGCAGTGTATCCCTTCATTAACTTACCATAGATG
>NW_013620031.1:0-1174 GCF_000695525.1 Brassica oleracea var. oleracea
TCTCTCTGGAGATAATTATCTAGAATGGGTAATGAACACTTCAGTTGTCCTGAAGTCTAGAGGACTCGGGAAATGTATCATTGATGGCAATAATGTAATTGAAAGTGAAAAGCATAGAGCCATAACAATTATGCACTATCATCTCACTGAGGATCTGAGAGATCAGTACTTAAATATTGAGGATCCTTGTGACCTTTGGACAAAACTAAATTCCTGATACTCAATGGCATTATGGCGAAAAGCCATGAATGAATGGAAGATTCTCAGGTTCTAGGATTTTGAATCTGTGGACGAATATAATTATGCTCTGATGAAAATCGCCTATAGTCTTGAACTATGTGGTGAAGTGGTAACAAATGAGGATTTACTATATAAAACATATTTCACATTCCATCCAAAGGATCTGTTGTTATCACATAAGGCTAAGGGTTTCACCACCTATAATGACCTATTGTCATGCCTATTGGCAACTGAGCAAAGAGAGCAGAAAGTTATAGATACCATTAGCAGATTTGAAAAACTTCAGAAAATATACATTGAACAACAAAACAGTGAGATGAGACCTCCTGAAGCCAATGAGGCTAAAAATGATAAGGAGGAATCCAAGGAAGTCGTGTGGAAATATATGGACTGTGAGCCTGGCTTATACATTGACTAAAGAAACGAGATTTCGATATTCTGATTTTATGTTTTATGTTTTGCTTTGATTTGCTTGTCATTTACAATTTTATAGCAATAATAAGAGTTGTTTTTAGTTATCATGTTTGATTTGCTTGATGATTTCTTGATTGATAAATGACAATGAAAACTTAATAAAAGGATAGTCAATCTATTATAGACCACGGCATCGCCTAAAGGGGCACGGATTTATTCACCCAATAAAAGACCCATTGAGTTATAAAGACTTGAGCATGAATGGTTTCCACATTGAACCAATGGGCAAAAGAAACAAAAGTTCCTTTCAGATTATCAGAAAATCGCCCAAGGCCTTATAAGAAAGTGGACAAGACTATACCTACATACTCTACTGATCTAGACTATGCCAAGGATCAGTATGATAAAGGCAAAAGCCATGGTAACCTGTATACACACGAAGTTTTATACACTTTATGGCATGACTAGATTAGCATCCAGGTCTTTAAAAATTGATGCACATATTGCAAAAGACACAAAG
>NW_013620032.1:0-1173 GCF_000695525.1 Brassica oleracea var. oleracea
GAAATTTAGAAAATAACATATACAAACTCTGTGAAAATAATAAATATGTTAAATATATTAAAAACCCACTTTATTTTTTTGTAAATTGACAACAAAACATATTCTTGGCGTAGTTAATATATTTCTTATGTAGATGACATTTAACCGTATGTTAACAAAATATGTTAATTAAGAAATAAGGTATCCAATCATAAAATATGTTAATAATTTATTAGACATAAAATTGACACTGTATTTCCCATAAGGTAGCACTAATTTCTTATCAGTTTTGTTTTGAATCAAGCAAACATATACCCTTTATGTTTGACACTCAATATTTAAAACGAACCCATGATTTATTCTGATATATACCTTTTTTCTAACATCAAATTGATATATACCTTGCATATAAATTTCATAAGTGTTTATCTTACATTATTTTACTAACTTTACCCGCGCGATTTGAATCAAGCGATTATGAAATATATTCTTATCATGAAATATATTTAATAATTAATTTCAAAAACCACCAATATATAGCGACCTATTACGAAAGTATAGCTATCTAATTCCTATTTGGACTTAAAATACATACTGTTTCAAATTGATATTGGTATATTATGATCATAACAATTGAATATACATCTTATCTTTATCACATAGAGATACAAAATTTATCTTTATCACATAGAGATACAAAATTAACAAATATTTTCTTATTTGGTACTGTCGAATCCCCGATCCTGAATAGGATCATTGGGACGGCCATGGATCGAGGAAACGTACTAGCCGGTCTTAAGACCTTAAGACAAGCGTTACATGGCCAAGATAGAAGGTTAAGGACGTCAGGATGCTGAGACTTAACCTTATAAGAGAAAGAAGTCAGCTAGGACAAGCTGTACAGAAGCTGGGCGATGCTTACGGGAAGTTCGATCAGCTAGACGTAGCTCGGTCAAGCTCAGCCTAGCTCGTTCCAAGTTAAGTCAGCTCAACCAGCTGGGCTACTATCTCACTCAGCTGGGTCAGCTGAGAGCCAGCTCAACTCAGCTCGACAGAGTGTTCGGGTCTCGGACAGTTGGACCGGGTCCGGGCCGGTGCAGGACTGGTTGGCCGGCCATGTGGGCTTGGGACTGATGGGTCTTTGGGAAAGTCCGTGGGCTATGTCCAGAAGGCCTGGGTATCTCTTTGGGCTCA
>NW_013620033.1:0-1173 GCF_000695525.1 Brassica oleracea var. oleracea
ATAACTTCTTCATCCTAACTCCTATGAGATTTATTCAACTTCAGGGTTATTCTCCACTACTTTATGTATCCAAATCAGGCTTTGCACATCCCGATTCATCCTGGTTTGATTAGAATGACGATGAAGTTGTCTTATTCCCAAACAGGGAAATTGGGATCACCTTATTTGAAAGTGGGATTGCTTCTTCATCCTAACTCCTATGAGATTTATTCAACTTCAGGGTTATTCTCCACTACTTTATATATCCCAATCAAGCTTTGTACATAGCGATTCACCCTAGTTTGATTAGAATGACGAAGAAGTTGTCTTATTCCCAAACAGGGAAATTGGGATCACCTTATTTGAAAGTGGGATTGCTTCTTCATCCTAACTCCTATGAGATTATTCAACTTCCTGGTGATTTCTACACTACTTTATGTATCCAAATGATGGTTCTTACATCGCGATTCATCCTGGTTTGATTAGAATGACGAAGAAGTTGTCATATTCCCAAACAGGCAAACTGGGATCACCTTATTTGAAAGTGGGATAACTTCTTCATCCTAACTCCTATGAGATTTATTTAACCTCCTGCTGATTCTCCACTACTTTATTTATTCAAATCAAACTTTGTACTTCCCGATTCATCCTGGTTTGATTTGAATGACGAAGAAGTTGTCTTATTCCCAAACAGGCAAACTGGGATCACCTTATTTGAAAGTGGGATAACTTCTTCATCCTAACTCCTATGAGATTTATTTAACCTCCTGCTGATTCTCCACTACTTTATTTATTCAAATCAAACTTTGTACTTCCCGATTCATCCTGGTTTGATTTGAATGACGAAGAAGTTGTCTTATTCCCAAACAGGCAAACTGGGATCACCTTATATGAAAGCGGGATAACTTCTTCATCCTAACTCCTATGAGATTTATTCAACTTCCTGGTGATTCTCCACTACTTTATATATATCCAAATGAAGCTTTGTACATAGCGATTCACCCTGGTTTGATTAGAATGACGAAGAAGAAGTCTTATTCCCAAACAGGGAAACTGGTATCACCTTATTTGAAAGTGGGATAACTTCTTCATCCTAACTCCTATGAGATTGACTCCTATAAGATTTATTCAACTTCCTGATGATTCCCCACTACTTTATGTATCCAAATGAAGCTTCTTACATCGCGATTCATT
>NW_013620034.1:0-1172 GCF_000695525.1 Brassica oleracea var. oleracea
AATTGGTTATTTATCATCCAATGTGTATACTCTCAATGACTTATAACCTCAATTTTTATATAGTGAATAAAATAATGATTTAGCATATTTTGGTGTTTTAAAATAATATAAGAATATTATCATTTATTTATAGCCGCAACTTATATATAGTATATGTTATTTGTGAATTGTTTTCAATAGTATATAGCCTAAACCCTGAAAATAATGAGTTAATTTTATTTACCTATAATTTTTTTAAAGCTTTGTATTTTTAAAGTTCTTATTTTGAACTTTAATTTAATGTTAATTTCAAAAACATATATATTAAGTGAATTTATTTATAATATTTTACTTCAGTCAACTTAAATTATTGGATATTGGTTTCTATTATTTTTATCTGAATATTGTTTTGTAAATGTTGACATTTTTGAAAATAAAAATGAAAATAATTATTTGTCACAATAAAATTTTTTGTTTTAAATCATGCGTGGACATCTTCAGTGACTTATTGCCTCAAATAGTTTTTTAACGTAGCCTAAAATTTTAATTATTTATTTATTAGTTTGATTTTTTGATATTGAATTCTATTTTGTATTCAAATAATAAATTTTGGAAATTTTAACATTTAAAAAAATAGTAAACTAAAATTATGAATTTTATATTTTAATTGTTTGTTTATAACCCTCTATATATATTCTCAACGGCTTTTAACCTCAGTTTCTATATAGTAAATATATTTTTGGGGTTTTAGAAATATTATGTGAACATTCTCAATATTTTATACCTTCAACTTGTACATATTATACGTTATTTGTGAATATGTTCATTAGCATATATCCTAAAATAAATTTATTTACTTATAATTTTTTTAAAGTCTTGCATCTTTTAACTTAATTATTATTTTGTATTTATATTTTGGGAAATTGCTAAAATACCATTTTCAAAGTACCACTTTTCATATTTACACTAACCACTTTTATCCTCAACTTTAATGAAAGGTAAAAGACGTTTATAATCATTTGAATAACTTTGACCAAAAAAAAACTTATGATTAACTAATCTAAACTTAAAACATCAACTCTAAACCTTAAGTCATCAACTCTAAACCGTAAACAATGAAACATCAACTTTGAACCCTAAACCCCGAAACATCAACTCTAAACCCTAAATTATCAACTCTAAACCCTAAACCA
>NW_013620035.1:0-1171 GCF_000695525.1 Brassica oleracea var. oleracea
GTATTGAATTAAAATTAGATAATATTTAAGAAAAAAGAGAACACTGGTAATCTGTAAATTTTAGTTTCTAATTTGCATTATGTGTTTGCTTCTCTTCCAATTTAAGTTTAGCAGAACCTTTTATATATTTTTGTGGTCATATATTTGTGGTCATGAGTTAAAGAGTTGCTCTCTATGAGTGTATTGTACATACTAGGGAAAGTGTATCCTAATGGACTTTACAGATATTTTAACAAACAAAAAATGGACCTTATATATAGATAACTACTAGTGCCCACTAAAAGTACCACTTAGTATAAGCCCGTTTTATACTATTTTGAATGTAACACTGATAACTTTAGAAGGCTGACTTACGAAAATACTATCACTATGTTTAATCCACATTAAAAATGTATAAACCGCAAGGATTTTTCAGGCTGAAAGGAAAATGAAGAAGAAAACCGAATCTGAAATGTGTCTACATAATTGATATTTCGTGGAGGTAGACGATATATTTGAAACTAACAAAAAGGAGAATACATGCATGTCGCAAAATCATTTTCTTATAGACAAATAAAGAAAAAAGACTCGATGCTTATGTATACAGTATATAGCTTATACTATAGCAGAATCATTTTCCATGGCATATAATGTGATTATTTGTTCTCAACGTGGTCTAGTGATTTACTGTTGTTATGTAATATGATATTTTTTTGTAACATTATGTATATGCTTTCAAAAACAAAACATTATGTAATATGATCTTTGCCATATCGCATTAGTGTTGCTGTCTACTAACGTGCAGTCGTGCATAATCAGGTATTCGAGAAGTAAATAATGTCAAAGGATGGATAGGTCTTCTTCTGTATATTTTGCTGGGACCGCAAGTCATGTGAGGCTGCTCTCTGCCTGATGCTGAACGGCGTCGCAACACTATAATATTTAATTGTTATAACGAAACGCTCTGCACATTTGCCCAATATACGATGTAAAAGGCTGGTTTCAGTTCTCTGGCTTACTCGTGTACTTTATAATTCTTAGGCCTAGTAAATCCAACTCTGCTAAATAACACTCATTCTTTGAAGATAGTGTATTTCGTGAAAATGCATTCTTTGGGATATTGCAGATTAGTATACTTCCAAATTTAAGTTTGTTAATATGGATTATAAATATATGAGCATCTTTTATGGTT
>NW_013620036.1:0-230 GCF_000695525.1 Brassica oleracea var. oleracea
TTTTGGTGTTTTTCATTTCTATGTTTTCATTTCTATGTTTTCATTTCCTAGAACTTCTTCCATAAATTGCGGGTATGGTACACATGAAGGTCTATGGCCAGATATGTATAAGGGCAAGCATTTAGATGCTTTATATTCACCCAGAGAAACCCATTGAGATTATAAAATATAGAGATATAAGAATGGTTTCCACAATGATACAATGGGCAAAAGGAAACAACAGTTCCTTC
>NW_013620036.1:289-1171 GCF_000695525.1 Brassica oleracea var. oleracea
ACTATGCCAATATCAGTATGATAGAGGCAATAATCATGGTAACCAGAATGGTTTACCCACGAAATTATACTGCGAAATTGATATTGGAAATGGCACAAAGAGTTATCCCATAGAATCTCACGTGTGTAGCATGAACACAAGGGAAACTCATTAGGCCATGATGTCCCAAAGCACTTAAAGATTATAGTATGTCCATGAGGGGGCAGTGAGGACAAATCCGCACATGTCCATACTATATATAGCTTGGCTGAATCCTTATATAAATTTGTATTGGCCATTACCCATAGGTCCAAACTCTCAGTCCAAGGCTTGGGGACACACAAATTTACATGCATCTTAACTAAAAAGCATTAGACCATTAAGTGAGCATAGATATTCTCATCTCAAATTTATTACGGGTCATGAGCCAGATATATAACATCTTGAGATATTTGGATAAGCCACCACAAATATATGTGCCATCTAAGATGGATCCTTATAAGAG
The DNA here is from genome assembly GCF_000695525.1 of Brassica oleracea var. oleracea. NCBI lineage: Eukaryota > Viridiplantae > Streptophyta > Magnoliopsida > Brassicales > Brassicaceae > Brassica > Brassica oleracea. Next base: position 774 of record NW_013620036.1, read on the forward strand.
GATAAGGATGGGGATATATGTTGGATATGAATCTCCCACAAATAATGAAGTACCTTGAGCCAAATATGGGTGATCTATTTAGTGGCCAAGAACACGGATTGCAAATTTTAATGGATCCGACTATCCAACATTAGGGGGAGAAAATAATAAGCTGGTAAGAGAAACAGAATGGCATCGACCATCATTGTCTTGGCAAGATCCCCGGACTAAAGAATGTGAAATAGACGTCCAAAGATTATACATTTACAAAACTAGCTAATCAAAAATGACTAAGTCATATATAAACCAGCTTGAAAAGCACCAACTAAATTGATGTCCAAGAGAGACGCAATCAAGTTGCTACAGAGTCTGTACAAGATAGACCAATAAGTTCCAAAATATAAGAATCCTCAGAAACA
>NW_013620037.1:0-1171 GCF_000695525.1 Brassica oleracea var. oleracea
GCGTCAGCAGACGATGTTAAATCATATTTTCTCGAAACGTTGTTGGTCGAAGATTTATTGATCTTCGTGCGTTTACGATTTGCCGTTGCAGAGGTTGTCATCTGTCTTAACTTGTGTTCCGCGGGGAAGCACAGTCGCGACTGTTTCTGACATCCCAGATAGCTGCGACTTCGTTTGGGGTCGGGAATTTGACGCCCAGGTGGTACGTCGATGGAACGGCTTGCATAGCGTTGAGCCATGGGGTTCCCATGATCACGTTGTAGATGGCAGGATGATCGACTACCGCGAACTCGATGGTTTTTGTGATCTCCTTGGCCATGACTGGGAGCTGGATCGATCCGAGGGTCATCGATACTTCGCCCGAAAAGCCCATGAGCGGTTTCGGAGTTGGAGTTACTTCTCCGAGTTCGATGTTCATCCGATTGTGAGTGTCGCGGAAGATTACATTGACCGTTGTTCCCGTGTCAATGAGTACTCTTCCGACTTCCAGATCTCGTATGACGAGGTCTATGACGAGCGGATCGCAGTGAGGCTGATCGATCCCTCCGGCGTCCTCCTTTGTGAAGGTGATTAAGCAGTTCTGATCATCTCGGGTAGGAGACCATGTAGGCCAGTTTGCACTTGACTCCGCCTTCCGCTGGTAAGCCGTGGTGCCCGAAACCGTATCGTTGCAGAATTGCGATCCTCTGATGATCATGTTGCCGTATCGTTGCAGCCTTGGTGGTCACTTCCGAGAGTTCTCCAGCTAGTAGCTTCGCGGCCAGCCTTGTCCTTTGTCATCTGGCCTCCTGCCGCGTTTATCCCAGATTGGTTTCTTTGGGGAGATCTCTCCGTGGGAAGATTAATGTCCGGCTTCGGGGGGCGATCGGTCTCGAGGATGAGATCTTTCACACTGGTTACTTCCGAGAGTTCTCCGGCTAGTAGCTTCGCGGCCAGCCTTGCTCCCAAGACCTTGCAGTTAGTCGTGGAGTGTCCTCGGGATCGGGACTGGTGGAACTCGCAGAAGGTGTTTTCATCATATCCTTGATTGCGAGTCCACGTATTACCCGTGGTTCGGCCCTGGTCCAAGCCGATCGCGTAATTGTGCGCTCCTTGGAGATCTTCTCCCTCGTGATGGACGTACCTGTCGTTACGAGGGTTCTTCTTCCTCGTTTTTGGGTCTACATCTTTT
>NW_013620038.1:0-555 GCF_000695525.1 Brassica oleracea var. oleracea
TTTTGAGTTTTTCGGTAAATGTTTTATATACTAAAGCTTATTATTTTCATGGAAATCGTTTTAACTTTTTGTCAATTAATTGAGTAAAACTTCATAATACTTCATAAATTGGTGGACTAACCACTATAAAATCGCTATTTTCTTGAAAAACGGAGACAACAAAGGTTCCAAACCTCTTTATTCATCATATGTTAGTGAGGATGAAACTATGCATTAAAACAGTTTTTTTTTTTTTTTGAATTTTTCTCAAAATCTGTGTGTAAACCCTATGAAAATAAATATTGAGCTTTCGGTAAATATTCTATATACTGAAGCCTATGATCTTTTGTGTTGTTTTAAAATTTATAAACACATTCTACATTTGTATCAATGTATAATAAACTCTCTTTCATGGTACATGGGCATCGTTTAAATTTTTTGTCTACCAATTTAGTAAAACTTCATAATACTCCTTAAATTGGTGAACTAACAACTATAAAATCAATATTTTCTAGATAAACTGAGAAAAGAAAAGTTCCAAACCTCTTTGACCTTCATCATATGTTAGTGAAGGAT
>NW_013620038.1:709-1171 GCF_000695525.1 Brassica oleracea var. oleracea
AAACTCTCTTTCATAGTACATGGGCATCGTTTTAATTTATTGTCAATTAATTTATTAAAACTTCATAATACTCCTTAAATTGGTGGACTAACCACTATAAAATCGATATTTTCTAGAGAAAACGGGGACAAGAAAAGTTCCAAACCTCTTTGACCTTCATCATATGTTACTGAAGAATGCAACTACGCATTAAACAGTATTTTCATATTTTTGAATTTTTCTCAAAATCTATGTGTTAACACCTTACGAAAATATTGAGTTTTTCGGTAAATGTATTATATATTGAAGCCTATGATCCTTAAGGGTTGTTTTAAAATTTCTAAACACATTCTAAATTTGTATTAATGTATATTAAACTCTCTTTCATGTACATGAACATCGTTTTAATTTTTTGTCAATTTATTTAGTAAAACCACATAATAATACTCTCTAAATTGGTGGATTAACCCCTATAAAATCGCT
>NW_013620039.1:0-1170 GCF_000695525.1 Brassica oleracea var. oleracea
TCCGGGGATTGGTTCTTCAGATCTGACAATTCTTATTAATTCATTTGTATACTCAGGCTCGTTTGCAAAAAAGGATGCAAGTTCTTCTTGGGCATCACTTGACTGAACAAGTACAATAAACGCAAGTAGGCAGATCCTGCTATAACTCCGGCATATTCTGGAAGAACGAAAAGCATGAGCATACCTGACACGGGTCAATAGAGAGAACCTGAGCTCCGGGGGAACACTGTAAAGCTCTATACACTCCTTCATTAACACAAGATCATCCTCTTTCCGCAAGTGCAAATCAGGAATGTGTATGACCCTTGAAGAAGAAGAAGAAGTAGCACTACTACTACCATCATCTATTCTCTGGGCACTGTGTCCACGCAACTCAAAATAAACAGTAGAACCAATCCGAAAATCAGCTTCCTTGTGATTATTTTCCAAGTCGGAAGGAAAGATGCTCAGACCTTCTTCCTGGTTTCTCTCGTTAGCGACAACGCAGGAATACAAACCCAGACCCTCCTCTTTGCTACCCCAGCCCTGGGCAATAGAGAGAAGGAAGCTGTTTACGGAACCACATCCAATCAACTTTCCGCTCCTGTGGAGCTTAGATGAGCTGATTTTCACAAGCGCAGAAAGGGTTTCCAGGGCAGCAATGAGAACCTCTGGATCTGTGGAGGCAAGTAGGAGCTTAAAGTGCTGCAAAAAAACAAACAATGTAGGAAAGAGTTACTAATAAAGTTAAACGAGCTTTAATATATAGATATGGGAAACAGATGAGGCATACCTCTAAACCATCAAAGGAACTTTTGTTGGGACAATTTTCGAGAATGATCTGCATCACACGAAGAATTTGAAGAACAGAGTACTTGGGAAAGGGATCCGCATCTTCCAAAATGTGATCAGACAAGAGAAGGTCATTCCTAGTTGATATATACGTCTTGAAGTACTTGTCAAAATGTAGAAAAAGAGGTCTCCAGTGATGGAAGTTGCCCTGGAATAACAATAATCAATCAATCATCTGAGAAACCCACAAAAAAGGATAATATGAGAAAGGCTTCTATGTATTATTATTATGGTTACCTTACTGTACTCCCAGCGAAAGCCAGAGAGAGGTATCGCAATATCAGAGAGTGGACTCTGGATTACTTTCTCAATAAACGATTTGATCTCCGGAGGCTACAA
>NW_013620040.1:0-1170 GCF_000695525.1 Brassica oleracea var. oleracea
CAAAATCCTGGAATCTGAGGATCTCCCATTCATGGTTGGCCTTTTGCTACGATACCGGTTTGAACCTTTAACTGTAACCAAAGGTCACAAGGATCCTCAACATGGAGATACATGTCTCTTAGTTCCTCAGTGAGATGATAACGAATAATCGTTATAGCTCTATGCCTTTCATTGTCAATGATATCATTGTACTCATTGATGCATTGTCCGAGTCCTCTGGATCTTAGGGCAACAAGAGTATTCTTTACCCATTCTAGGTAATTATCTCCAGAGAGATTTAATTTAGGGCAGAGTAATCCGAGGGTTCAAATCTCTACATCTGAATATTTAACGGGTAATTCAAGCACTTAGAATTCTATGTAAGCAATAGAATAAATCAATGTATATGATTTCTATAAGGCTTTCCCCCAAATCATATAATCTATTTGCTTAAACAATCTTAGTATGAGAATGATCAATTGATCATTGCATCTAGTAATCCTTTTAATTATAATTCAAATTGGATTGATTATATATATAGGGTATTAAGGCCCTTTAGAATTTGAATAAGGATCAATCATCATTTTATTAAATGAGATCAAGCAAGATGGATGAAATCAAGCAAATGCATGGATCAAGAAATAGCTGAATGCATGTTCAGAACTAAGCATTGGACTTAAACAATCTATATGTGATTCCTAATGCATGAGGATATTTTGTTTTCAAAGATCATAAAGCAAAAACCGATTTCTTCTCCCTTTTACAGGGTAAACCAAGTGAAAATTTTATAATTTCCAGGATATGTTTAGAACAAATTCAATTAGATTTTCAATCAATCAGTTTCAAAGCTGGTTTATGTTTTCAAATTAAACAAACATGCTTAACTTTAAAAATAACCGATTTAATCTAATTAGATGCAAGCAATATCAACCAAATTAGATTTTATTTTACTAGATTTTATTTTAAATGTCCCATGATTAGAATGATCTATTATATGTATGCATGCTCAGTTTTAATAAAACTATATGACAAGCGGATGCATGGAAATGATCAGTTCATGATATGTGTATGATCTAACAATTTACTAATCCATGTTTGATCTAATAGATGCTATCAGGTATGAATTTATGATCAGTATATAATCCAATCATCACAAAATCAGTTTTCAAGGTTGGTTTTTAGATCAAGATA
>NW_013620041.1:0-825 GCF_000695525.1 Brassica oleracea var. oleracea
CGAGGAAATTCCGAGGAACACTTGATATACTCGATCGATCGATGCGTGTTTGAACATCAACGGATCGATCGATGCGTTTATAAAAAAAGTTCGAGTTTATCAAGTGTTCCTCAGAATTTCCTCGGAATATTCCTAGGAAGATAGGGGTTTCCTCGGAATTCCCTCGGAATATTCCGAGGAAATTCCGAGGAAATAGGGTTTTTAAACCGAAAACAACGTTTTTCGGTTTGAATAACACTTATATAACCCTTATTAAGTGTCTTAGACTGATTATGAGGTCAAAAATTTGTTCCTTACCCTATAATAAACACTTTTCCGATTGTATGAACGAAATCCCCACAACATAAGAGAAACACTTATACACTTTAATGAACGGTAAAGGGAATACTTTCAATTCGTTTTGAAATTTGTTATTTCATGGTTTATGCTCATCTATACAAAGAATTCTCAATGATATGCATTAAAATTGTATAAGAAATGAAATACATCAAAAAAAATTGATATTTTGAAACCCCAAACACTAGTTCCTCGGTATTTCCTCGGAATATTCCGACGGAATTCCGACGGAGACGGAATTCCGACGGATATTTAAGTATCCGTCGGAATTTCCTCGGAATATTTTCATTAATTCGAGGAAAAAGAATATCCTATGCATGTATTTCTAATTTTCTCGGAATATTTTCATTTAACCGGACAAACAAGCCGCCAAATATTTCTTCGAAAATTGAAATTGAAAATACTGAGGGAATTCCGACGGAAAATATCCGTTGGACCCAAGGTTTTATAAACTCGAACACATCTTCTTCCCCATTTCTCTCTTCTTCC
>NW_013620041.1:901-1170 GCF_000695525.1 Brassica oleracea var. oleracea
TATTTGTTAGGTTTTTAAGTAGATTTGATGATTTTAGAAGTTTTTTGATAGATTTTTGTTAGGGTGATTGGGTAGGATTGTGATTTGTTGTGTAATAGGTTTAGAATTGTGATTTGGTTGTGTTGAATTGATTTAGAACTTTTTTTATAAATTGTTTATTATTTTTTTATTTACAAAACGTTTTTTCTATATAAATTTGATTTTTGGATTTATAAAAGATGGTTTCATATTTTAAAATTAATTTTGTATTTATAAAACATTTTTTGATT
>NW_013620042.1:0-345 GCF_000695525.1 Brassica oleracea var. oleracea
GTGATTCAAGTTTTCCTGTTTAGGAATATGACAACTTCTTCGTCATTTTAATCTAACCAGGATGAACCGCGATGTAAGAAGCTGTATTTGGATACATAAAGTAGTGGGGAATTACTAGAAAGTTGAATAAATCTCATAAAAGTTAGGATGAATAAGCTATCCGACTTTCAAATCAGGTGATTCAAGTTTTCCTGTTTCGGAGTATGACAACTTCTTCATCATTTTAATCAAACCAGGATGAACCGCGATGTAAGAAGCTGTATTTGGATACATAAAGTAGTGGGGAATTACTAGAAAGTTGAATAAATCTCATAAAAGTTAGGATGAATAAGCTATCCGACTTTC
>NW_013620042.1:568-1170 GCF_000695525.1 Brassica oleracea var. oleracea
GTCATTCTAATCAAACCAGGATGAACCGCGATGTAAGAAGCTGTATTTGGATACATAAAGTAGTGGAGAATCACTAGAAAGTTCAATAAATCTCACAAAAGTTAGGATGAATGAGCTATCCGACTATCAAATCAGGTGATTCAAGTTTTCCTTTTTCGGAATATGACAACTTCTTCATCATTTTAATCAAACCAGGATGAACCGCGATGTAAGAAGCTGTATTTGGATACACAAAGTAGTGGAGAATCACTAGAAAGTTGAATTAATCTCATAAAAGTTAGGATGAATAAGCTATCCGACTTTCAAATCAGGTGATTCAAGTTTTCCTGTTTCGGAATATGACAACTTCTTCATCATTTTAATCAAACCAGGATGAACCGCGATGTAAGAAGCTGTATTTGGACACATAAAGTAGTGGATAATCACTAGGAAGTTTAATAAATCTCATAGGAGTTAGGATGAAGAATCTATCCCACTTTCAAATCAGGTGATTCCAGTGTTCATGTTTGAGAATATGACAACTTCTTCATCATTCTAATCAAATCAGGGTGAACAGCGATGTAAGAAGCTGTATTTGGACACATAATGTAGTGGAGAATCAC
>NW_013620043.1:0-1170 GCF_000695525.1 Brassica oleracea var. oleracea
TGAAAATAAAACAATATTTTACTAATATTTATATATATAGTTACGATGTTAATAATGAAATAATAATCTGAAAATATATATATTGAAGAAGATACAAATATATGTGAAAATTTGAAACAATATATTCAATGAAAAAAATATACCACAAATCTATTATGTTTTAAAAATTGATAGACACATATATATATATATATATATATATATATTATATTATATACCAATTTAGAATTGAAAACAAAGTATTTATATAAAAATAAATGAAAACAAAATCTCGCGCGGTTGGTCGGATCGAAATCTAGTAACCTATTACAATACACATTTTAAAGATTAGAAACTCAAATTTAAATATGACAGTTTCTAAAAACAGCCATTTTCAGTTCAAAAATTCACAATCCCCAACAAAACCAGCCGATTAACGTATTTATAATATATATGTATTTTTTGTTTAAAATTATTAGTAAGAGGTCAGATATAAGATATGACCGATTGATATATGTTGTGTCCAAATATTTATTCATTTTATTTGAGATCCTCTTATTATTCTTTTTATATAATTGTATTCAGTTTTACTTAAAAACTAACCACGTCTTTTTCTATCTAATAAAAACGGTTATGTTTCTACTTTTGTAATAAAGTTCTATTCATCGATTTATCTTTACCGTAATCTCTCTCACAGATGAAAGTAACTATTCGCTCTCACTATAAGCGATTATGCGGTGAAAATTTTCTTTGGGTGAATGGTTAAAATGGTTAGGTTGGTTTAGAGCAGAATACGATAATTTAGATGATGACAAGAATACTCTCTTTTAAGACAATCCTGAGGTGGAGATCACAAATTCTTCCATTTTTTTTTCCGGTTATCATCCTAAAATGCTGCAATTTGGTGCAAGCAAGTGATAGAGGCCTCACGGTGAAGACGCAATCGATGTCGGGGGCGAAAACTTTCTAGGGCCAAACTTCATTTGAGATGATGATGATGTAAGCTTTGTGAAGTGAAACTGTCCGGATTTTTTTGAAAATAACTGCAACAATACACGTGTACTCCACTATAATTTCCTCTTTTTGAATATTATTTTGTGGTTTATTTTTATTTGTTGTGCTCCATTTGTAATCTTATTTTTCGGGGCTTTTTGCAAAAGTGACTCAAAATTTGGAGTCAAACAGAAAACT
>NW_013620044.1:0-792 GCF_000695525.1 Brassica oleracea var. oleracea
GACGGGAACATCATTACTGGTAATTTTATGGGGGATTCTTCTTCTCCATTTATTTTAGTTCTCTTCTTCTCCATGTTGTATTTCTATCTATATTTTTGCATCAGTAGTGATTCAACTAACAAAAAGAGACGACTCTGTTTATCCAGGAACTGATCATCCCTTTCGAAAAAGGTAATTCTTTTTTTTATAAAGTTAAATCACTTATCAAGAATATAATATAAGATGTGTATGCTAATCAAGTGCAATTTATTTATTGTGCGTGATCCTCTTTGGTATGTCTGAGAGCCAAAGGTAATCTCAAAGCTTTTTAAAAACTTTGAAACTCATTGACGTTGTCCTATCAATTATATAATTTGTTATCTTTTGGGGATTGTTTACATCTTTAAATATTTTTATTAGAATTACCTCTTTTCTGACTCAAGGCTTAGAGAAGGAAACCGTAAATCATCTATGATGTTACAATGAAACCAATGATAACAAATCTCAGGTAATTCAGATCTCTATTTTATATTTCATGGCTGATTTTTTTATGTGGTTTATGCGTGAAATATTTGTTTTTTCTCAATTATATTTTTCTGATGTTTTAAGATTAGTGTTAAATGTGATAGTTTGAAGCATAATGCATTCTTAGAACACACCTCCATGATAAACACTTCTATGTAAATTGTGTCAATTATGTTAGTGATTTTGCATCTGAGTATTGCGACTGATGTTCCAAGAGAGAAAGCGTATCATGTCAACCTGAGATTGTTGGGAAAGGTAATTGGTTTATAGATGTAATTGGATAATTGA
>NW_013620044.1:832-1170 GCF_000695525.1 Brassica oleracea var. oleracea
TTTTGAACTCTAACTTTTTGAACTAACAGAATAATCATGCTTAACCTATAAGCAGTTCAAAGAGTTATGTATCTAAAGGATACGCTTTATCAGATATAAATGATTCGTTTTATTAGATAGTACCAAACAGTCTTTTTAAACTCAAACAATGCCATGTTCTGAGTTGTACACATTGTATTGACCTTTTTCTTCCTTGCGGTGTGTATTCAGATAGCAGTAGTGAAGTGCAGATATGAAGTAATATCAACGAAAATTAAGAAAAGTCTTTTAAAAGCAGAGATAATCACATGGGCTGATATCTTGTGAATTTACATGTTTTTAACTTCTTATTCTTGCAT
>NW_013620045.1:0-1170 GCF_000695525.1 Brassica oleracea var. oleracea
AATTTCAAAAAATATGACAATATTGTTTTAATGTATAGTTGCATCTTGGACTAACCTATGATGATGTACAAAGAAGTTTGGAGCCTTTGTTGTCTCCGCTTGTCAAGAAAATAGTTATTTTATAGTAGTTATTTTATCGATTTAGTGAGTATTATGAAGTTTTACTAAACTAATTGATAAACAAATTATAACGATTCAAATATACCATGAAAATGGGCATAAAATACATAAATACAAATATAGTATGTGGTTAGAAATTTTAAAGCAACATTAAAGATTATAGCTTCAGTATATAAAGTATTTCACAAACACTCAATATTTTCGAACACATGGATTTTGAGAAAATTTTATAAAATATGACAATATTGTTTTAATGCATAGTTGCATCCTGCACTGACTAAGATGATGTTAGAAGAGGTTTGGAGTCTTCGTTGTCTTCGTTTTTCAAGAAAATTGTAATTTTATAGTACTTATTTCATCGATTTAGGGAGTATTATGAAGTTTTACAAAATTAATTGATAAACAAATGATAACGATTCTCATATACCATGAAAAAGGGCTCAAAATACAATAATACAAATGTAGAATGTGGTTAGAAATTTTAAAACAACACTAAAGATTATAGGCTTCAGTATATAAAGTATTTACCAAAAACTCAATATTTTCGAAGGGATTATATGCTTCAGTATATAAAGTATATGAAGTATTTACCAAAAACAACATTGTTTTAATGCATAGTTGCATCATGAACTAACATATGATGATGTGCAAAGAGGTTTGGAGCCTTTTGTTGTCTCCGTGTTTCAAGAAAATAGTTATTTTATAGTAGTTATTCCATCGATTTACGGAGTATTATGAAGTTTTAATAAATTAATTGATGAACAAATTATAACGATTCCCATATACCATGAAAAAGGGTTTAAAATACATAAATACAAATGTAGAATGTGGATAGAAATTTAAAAAAAACACTAAAGATTATAGCTTCAGTATATAAAGTATTTCCCAAAAACTCAATATTTTTGAAGGGGTTAACACTTGTATTCTGAGAAAATTTCATAAAATATGACAATATTTTTTTAATGCATAGTTGCATCCTGGACTAACCTATGATGATGTTCAAAGAGTTTTGGAGCCTTTTTTGTCTCCGTTTTTCAAGAAAATAGTTAT
>NW_013620046.1:0-1169 GCF_000695525.1 Brassica oleracea var. oleracea
TGACTAGGCCTGGAGCTATTAGCTTTGATATTGGGAGTGAGCACTTCATTGGTCCCCATGGTCCTTTAGGCCCCATACAATCTCCCAAGAGGAAGAAGACAGCAGATAAATGTGGTGTGTTCCAAGACGAAGCTTTCGGTCTAAACTCTGAGCTCCTCTAAGGTCCTCCTCGTTATTACTTTGAGCAGCATCCGGGAGCTCTTCCCTATGGACCCCTTCGCCAGGCTCATGAGCATATCAGCAAACTCCAACGATGAAACAAAGCTCAGGACAGAACAATCTTCAAGCTCAAAGACAAGTGTAAGGCGTTGAGTAAGACTGTGAAGAGGCAAGCAGAAGCTTCAGCTCAGTTCATGAAGAAGGTAGCTGATATACTGACTAGAGGAGCTGTAGTGGGATGTTCATCATCAGAATTTAACTTCCTTACCCCCCAGCCTCAGCCTTCAATTGGTCTTTCAGCATTCAGACTTCCCGCCACCGAGAAAGAGCTGCTCCGCCAGAAGAGAAACCCACCAGCTCAACAGCCTGACTCAGGAAACAAATCTCCATCCCTTGCCTCTACAGATGAGGAAGCTGACACCGAGGATGTGTCATCGGCCTACTCCCACGCTTCATAGAGAGGTACTCTACCACTGCCCATTGTATATACCAGTTTTTCTTTGCATTTATTTCTCTTTTCGATATCTCCTTCAACTTCCTAACACAGAGACTGTGTGAACTAAGTTTGGGGGAGGTATCAAGTACTTTATCACGTTTTCTTTGATGATTTGAGTCTCATGCATTGCATTGTACATACATATATGCATATAAAAAAAATATATATATAAAAAAATAAAACATGTAGTTGCATCACTTGCACTTTTAGGATTGAGTCTAGAACATATATGTTGCATTCACTTGCATTGGGAACAATGATTTAAAATGCCTTGCAAAGAACCCTTGTCTAGAACTCAAAATGACATCCTAGTTAAACATATCAAGTAGCTTAAGCATCTCTTGAAAACCTTGCACGCTTCAAGCCTTGAAAACTCTTCTTGAAACTTGTTTGCTTGCTTGATATTGTCATTGTTCTTAAAACCAGCTCCAAACTGAACTTGGCTTGAATGAGCTTAATCTCTGATGTGGGCGTTTGCATACTTGATCATGGATCTCATACACATTTGGGTTAT
>NW_013620047.1:0-1169 GCF_000695525.1 Brassica oleracea var. oleracea
CTGAATAGAAACCCTGCATCTAATACCTTTCCAATAAGTTACACCCCTAAATCATCTTGTTATTTGAGCAATAGACTTGCTCAATTAGGATTGCTATTTACATTTAAACCATAAAACAACAAACACTTAGAATTATTAAATTACTAGATGTAATAGGTTCCCTAGCTCCTTGTGGATTCAATCCCTAAGTACTAAAATTGAACCTCTTATTTGAAAGAGTAATTCACTCCTTAGGGTAATTTGAGTGGTATCAATCGATACCTGGTAGATGTCGTCGATCGACACTCTCAACAAAAGAGGTTTCAGCTAGGGTTTGCTTTTGCTCTCGTGGTTCTGCAGATTGCTGACTTATCTTCCCTGTTGTCTTCAAGCAAACTGATGTCTGAGATGGATTTCAAAACGCCTTCAAGCGGTGTGCATCAAGATCTGGTAAACGTACTCGGTATGGTATTGGCGGTTGTCGATCGCTGCTCTTTTGTTGTTGTCGATCGATGTTCCCATGTTGCTGTCGATCAATTAAATTGTGTTGCTGTTGATCGATGTTGTCCCTTTTAACTCGAGCTAGGGTGGGAGGATGCGGGTGTCGAGCGGCAAAATCTGAGTTGCTCTGAATTCGAACCGTTTTGTCCGATCCCAAAAGTGGTGTCGATCGATGCTTGGCTGATGATGTCGATCGGTGCTCAGCTGTTTATGTCGGTCGGTGCTCAGCTGTTGATGTCGGTCGACACCAGTACAAGCTGCCTATGGAAAGCATCTTTTTCCAGTTTTTCCTGCTCGAGCACTTCCCCAAAGTCATCTTCTAAGATGGCATTAACCTGGTGCCTCTCACTTTCCACAGCTTTCCCTTTGACCAGAGCTTCTTGCTTCTTCATAGCTTCTGCAGTCTGAGAAACCTAGGCATCAAGCATCATGACATGGGCATCTAAGGTTTCAAGTTTTCCATTCAGCTCTTTGTAGAGAACATCCAACCTCAGATTTAAGTATGCTCTCGTTTTCTGCTGAATTTTCAGGACCTTCTCTATCATAGATTCCATATTTTCTATATAGCCTTGATCCTCATCCTTCTCTACAGCATGTTCTATCAACGAGACTTCATATACAGATCCAATCTCAGCCTCAACAATCTTGTCACTATCCATTGCAACTGATTTTATCCTGTGCATATCCAG
>NW_013620048.1:0-1168 GCF_000695525.1 Brassica oleracea var. oleracea
GTTGGAGACGATCAACGGGATTACCGTCATTTGCTTCGATCCAAAAACAGCCATTATTAGCCAAGAATATATAAAATATTTATTTAAAAAATATAAAGATAAATAATAATAAAAAACTTACAAGTTCATCCTCCTTAGTAGGCATAGAGCAAGCGCCGAGGTTGTGCACATACATACCTCTCCCGGCATGATCGCTCTTCCAGTTCTTGGAGTTCCTAGAAGACATCTCTGCAGTTTCTTCCTTCTCCCAATGAGCTATCAACTGTTCCCACACCGTCCCGTTGATGAACCGTGGCCTCTTGTTCTTCTGCCAAACTGTCTTCCACGCGTTCATCTGCTTCGTATAAGAGTCCATGGCCTTTTCGTTGAATTTCTTACTGACTGTTTCCGTGAGATCGGAGTGCCAGTTGAACTCTTGCTACAAAACAAACATAATTTAATAAGTAAATATATTAAAAAAATGTAAATACTTTAAAAAAATGAAGAGTTACTACCGCAAACTGACGAAACCACAACTCTCGTTCATCGGAAGGGATTACACTCCACTTTGAATATCCAAAACGGAGCATGGAGTACATCATATGGTTGATGCTCCTGCTAATGCTAATTCTCGACTTGGTGAACCTTTAAAAAAAATACAAGTTAGCAAGTTAATTAATGGAAAAAAACATAATGCTACAAATAAAAAAATACTAATCAAGTGGTATGTCCTCGTCGTGGGTTGGGTTGGAGAACTGGGAGATGCTCTCGACCTGGTTGTTGAACCAATAGTTCAACTGGCATGACCCCCGGATCATGTTGAGCAGCAGCGGGAGGGGCAGTGGGAGCTGGAGCGGGAGCTGGAGCGGGAATATATGCGGTAACCGAGTTTTGTTCGTGAGACGATCCCGATGCACGGGAACTGCTCACCAAACTACGTCGAAGACGGGCTGCGGGGCGGGGTTCATCCTTAGACCTAAAAAAAAATTAATACATCAAAAATCATTTCAAATCATTTCTATTTTTAATGTTTTCATTTATATATTTACAAAAGGTTTTATAAACGTTTTTAAAAAAGCTATTAAACCTTTTATTATACATAGTTTATTACAGGAAACTTATAAAAAATTATAAAAATTTTAAAAAAATTTATTATACATGATTTATATATATATATATATATATGTAT
>NW_013620049.1:0-1168 GCF_000695525.1 Brassica oleracea var. oleracea
AGCATCAATCCTGCAAAAAGTTGTACATTTTGTCTATTTTCACAAAGCGTACATGGCTTTGAAAGCTGAATAATATTATCTGACACTACTTTACCCTCTTATAGTTATCATCTGCATATGAATAACCTTTAGCTTGCATCATTCGAACCTCATCTTTAGAAGCCCCATTTTTCATTAATGTCCATAACATCATGAAATAGAGTCCAGAAAAGTCCTCATAGTATTTTTCAGAAAAATTATTATCTTCTTCAAAGTCATCTATTCGCTTTTCTAATCGATTCACCAGATCCTCAATACGATCAGCCTGCTGCTTAACAGCAATAGATTGAAAATCATTAGTCAAAATTTTACTGAACAATTTACTGGTTCTGATTCCTTCTGAATTAGCCAATTGATCGTAGAATTCTGCTACTTGTGGATCTAGTCTGACTGCATAAGTTTTGACTTTTTCGCCCATAAATTACATCTCTTATAAAAATTAGAGTTTGTACAATATTAAAGCAATATAATTCAATAATTTAAATCAAAATAATAAATAAATTACGTACAAATCTATTTGTACAAAATTAATTTATTATAAAACAAAAACTTATTTAAATATAATGCTTTTTTTATGTACAATCATGAGTACATGGTTTTTCTTAAATTTATCAATATCTTATCTAAAAAAAGTGTTGTTTTGATGTACAACCATGAGCACAGCATAAAAAATAGATAATTCAATCACTTATTCTAAAAAAAGACCATTTTTCTGTACACGTTTCTGAGACCCTAAAAAATCGCTGAAATCCTTATCCTGTAAGGCTTTGAGGGGTGTCATCGTTAGATGCGTGGTGTGTGACAAAAAAATCCCGGCATGTGCCGGATCTTGGATTGGAAAATTGGCTAAAGTGACGTAGGGCCGGTGCTTGGTTTTGCATGGAAAAAAGTATTTATTTCCTTGTTTAGAAAAACGTAAAAAATCAATTTTTTGTCCATTCATCCAGGTTAAAAATTTCAACCCAAAACTTTAATTATGAAAAGCTTCATAGAACGCGTTTAAATGCGATTTAAGAGCCTTTACCTAAAAGACATAGATCTCATAGTGAAAAACAGAAAACAGCTCAAAAAACGCAAATGAGAGCGAAATAAAGAGGTATTTTGACTTTAGATAGATGCATAGAGCGAG
>NW_013620050.1:0-1167 GCF_000695525.1 Brassica oleracea var. oleracea
GTTTCTTTTCTCAGAGTTTCTTTCAATCTCTCGAAAAGATTGTTCTTTTGTTCTGTTTGATAAAAAAAATTTCCGATTTGAAACAGAATTCTAAGTCTCTATGCCAATCTATTATGAGCGGTGTTTAATTTAATCAGTCGAAGTTTCTCTTGTGAGGGAGTAAAATCACCTTCACTCAAGCTTCCCGTCATCTTGATTACTGTGGGTCATTGGGCCATTTTAATTGTTTAGTTGGGAGTAAAATTCTCTTTAGTAGTGAAAATTTACAATGATTTATGTTTAAGATTTTGGTTTAGATCGATAGAGGATGTTGAAGAAATTTAGAAAGCATGGCCAAGATAACGATACGCGACGATGGTTTCTTCCATCCGGTGATGACGTGCAACGGAGAAAAGTCGAAGAGGTGGACCACTAATCACGAGCTTCTTGACACGTCGGTCCGCTGGTTCTTAACCAAAATTTAAGTGATTTAGTTTATTTCACTTGCAATTTCATTTTTGGGCCATTCGGCTTATTTTTAATTTGATTTTGAGCTATTGGGCTCATTCCCAATCTATGTGCAATATTGTCTTTGTAGGCTTAATCAAAGAAAAAAAGACTACAATTTTGGTCTTCTTCTATAGCGAACATATATAATATATACATTATTAGTACGTTTAATTTAACTAAATGCAAGTATAACCATTTCAAACCAGAACAATCAAATATATTTTCTGTTTAGATAACACATTTTCTCTAATAAAAATATTAATATTTTCGTTTTTGTCTGTAATATATATTCAGTGTATAAAATATATCTTGATTGGTTACAAATATTATTTCAATAAATATTTTCAAAAATTTATATCAGAATTTCATTAAGTAACAAATATATTTCATTATTTAATATAATGATAAATCTAAACTATTAAAACATAAGTACATTTAGTACTTAATCCTGAATTTTCCTCAATAATTACAAGAAATTGCCACTGATCAAAACACAATAGTTTAACATATTTGTTAATCTATTAATTTCCTATGCCAAAAAATCTTTTTTAAACCATTCCGTCCGGTATAGAAACTATTTAATTAAGTTTGACCGGCACATACTTATATTATTTGAAACAAATACTCCTGTAACCTATGACCAGTCGTAAACCTATGATCATGTAATTTATAATTTAG
>NW_013620051.1:0-1166 GCF_000695525.1 Brassica oleracea var. oleracea
GTGATAGAGCAGATAGAAGGTCTACAACAGGCTACTGCACATTCCTTAGAGGAAACATGGTTACATGGAAGAGTAAGAAGCAAAAGGTGGTATCATGCTCTAGTGCTGAAGCTGAGTATAGAGTTATGCTTAAGCTCACCAACGAGTTGGTGTGGATCAAGGGGATCCTAAATCATTTGGAGATTGAGCAAGCGACACCAATGACCATGCATTGTGACAATCAAGCGGCCATTCACATTGCTACCA
This sequence comes from Brassica oleracea var. oleracea, assembly GCF_000695525.1. Taxonomy (NCBI): domain Eukaryota; kingdom Viridiplantae; phylum Streptophyta; class Magnoliopsida; order Brassicales; family Brassicaceae; genus Brassica; species Brassica oleracea. The sequence goes on from NW_013620051.1 coordinate 247, forward strand.
ACTCAGTGTTTCATGAGAGAACAAAGCACATTGAAGTAGACTGCCACAAGGTAAGGCAGATGATAGTCTTGGGGGTGATCTTGCCATGTTACACAAGGAGTGAAGATCAGTTGGCATATGTATTCACCAAGGCAGCTAGGCAAAAGATCATGGAGTCTATACACATCAGGTTAGGACTCATTGATCTTTCATCGAAGGGCTAATCTATACACTCTCCTGATCATGAGGTCTTTACTCTTTTTCCCTCATCAAAGTTTTGTCCCAAATGGGTTTTCTTTGGTGAGGTTTTTAATGAGGGAGAGCTCATGGTCCTTCCAAGCTTTGACTTGTTCCACATGGTCAAGCTTGAGGGGGAGTGTTGAGATAAGCAGAGTAATATATGATAAGAGGTGTCTTGAGTATTGGAGAGAAGATGAGATGATGAGGGAAAGAGGAGAAGAAATGCCTTAGGGCGATCCGTTCTTACCAGGCCATACATGGCCGTACGGTTCATGCGAATAGTGGTCGACCTAAACTCGACCTAAGAAGAAAAGAAGTTACCAAGGTAGAAAGGTAAGTCGACCAGAGTTACTGAGAGACTTAACCCTATCCTATCTGACCGTTGGAAGAAAGGAGAGAGCATCTAGACAGGCTGGCTTAGCCTGGATGGATAAGGTTCTTCCTTTGGTACATGTGAAGCTTCTGATTGGTCCTAATTTGAATTAAAACAACCTTATCATTTGACTTCACATGCTTAGTCTAATCTGTCTCTTGTATCTCTCTCTATATATTGTAAACTCTCATCATATTAATAATTTAATCAGTTTTGAGCATTCTCTCTCAAGTCTCTCTCTTGTTCATCATGAATCTATTTGAATTAAAACAACCTTATCATTTGACTTCACATGCTTAGTCTAATCTGTCTCTTGTATCTCTCTCTA
>NW_013620052.1:0-1166 GCF_000695525.1 Brassica oleracea var. oleracea
GCTCAGTATGAGAAACTGAAATCGAAAAATAAGAGTTGAGAACAAAAGGAAAATGAAAACTAATTTCCCAAAAAAAAACAAGTCTGTATGTTGACGCTTAATCGATGGGCTTTTCTGTTGACCCATTTTGAACCCGGATATTAAGTTAAGAACATGATTAACGAGAAACAGAAACCTTAACTGTTGGGTATTATTAATACAGAAGCAAGACATGTGCCCTCGAAGATTTGAATGTAACTAAGAGCATCATCCTTATTGGATAGTTTCTTAAAAATAAATTCTTAGCAGATAAATATTAATAGTATAATACAATTTGTACTTTTAATTAAAATTGATTTTCTTATAAACGCTTAACTCAATAAAAACATGACATTTGTCCTATTAATTATTGCAATGTTATAAATGGATGTCCATAACCGACCCGGTCCACAACCGGCCCGGTCCATAACCGGCCCGGTCCATAACCGGTCCGGTTCATAACCGGCCAATGCTAGAGATAGAGAAAGTCGACCGTGAGTAGAGAGAGAGAGAGAGTCGGCATCTTGCATTTTCCTTATTAGATTATGATTTGTACTCTTTCCATATTTGTATTTCATTTCTTTAATCTTTCCATTATTCTATGATGGTGTAATTCTCTATATATAAAAGGGTTCCTGAATAATACAGAAACATAGACTTTATTCTCTAGTTTCACAACACGTTATCAGCACAATAAAATCTAAATCCCAAAGCTAAAATAAATCGTCTAAAACCCTAACCCTAATCGGTGAACATCCTTAACGGCGAACCATCCTAATCCCGATCGCGAAACCTTACATCCCGATCCTTGTTTGCAATCTGTTCCCGATCAGCTTCAGCTCAAGGCGTTCCTGATCCTAACTCAGACGATCTCGGCTTGTTCAACCTCAGCTCGCAAACAAGACGATCTCAGACAGCTCGCGGACAGCTCGTAACCCGATCAGCACGCTGGACAGCTCGCGTTCCCGATCTCAGCAATCAGACAGCTCGCGACAACATCAGCTCGCCTTCCGATAAGTTCCAGCTCGCGGTTCATCTCTTTGGTTGTCCATTCAACCCTACTTGAGGTTAAAGTAATTTGAAACCTTAAAGAGAACCCAAAATCGAATTTGATTGTTTGATAAGAATCGAAACCATAAAAACTACAA
>NW_013620053.1:0-1165 GCF_000695525.1 Brassica oleracea var. oleracea
GTCATTTAATATGTTAAAGAGATCAACCTCGCTATGAACTTCTGCAGCCTAGCGTACAGAGTTGTATATTGGCTTTCTCCAAACGCTCCAAATCTCTCTCCTCTTCGGATGTTGTTCTCCACAAATTGCTACAATACAGAGATCAAGATCCATAGTCTTAAAATCTAATAAAGTTCAGCAGAAGCAAAAACAAAAGCTGTATGGACTATATCTACATGCATATTGCATACTAAAACGTATTAAAAATATTCCCTTAAAGCTAAATAGAGTTGTATGAAATTTACTCGTCCTTATACTGTTGGATTTCACCTTCAGGAAACTCTCCAGATGGAAAAAGCTTAACGACAGGGATTGTTGGGCCGTCTTCCTGCAAACATAAGACAAACCATCGCTAAAGCAAACAACAAAAGTGACAAATTGAAAGAAAAGAGAGAACGAAACACTTCTTACATGCTTTTACTCTTATTTTTCTTGTTCTTCTTCGTTAAGTCTCAGCTTGAAAGAACAAAAGAAACATGCAATATACTACTCAATCAGCCATGAATCAATCTTTCTGGGCCTGAATCCAACTTTCTTCCGGCAACCGGAAGACAACGGAAACATTAAAAATGTAATAAAGAAAAAAAATCCAGTTATGAACTCAAGCTTAGGAATAAAACAAACCTGGGAATCAAGTCGCAACATATCGACTCCCATGAGTTCTCCACCGCGTCGGACGTTTCTAGCCTCCCAATAATGGAGAAACCGCACTTTAAGGTGGAGGAGCAGTGTCCGATCTTCAAATCGGAAAGGAAGATTGTATGTTAGCCATTCTACTCAGAATAAGATTAATGGTTTGTGAAAATGAATAAGGAGATCGTTCTCATAGCATGAAAGCCTACCTTTTTATTGTCGCAATTCCACCGCCTCCCATATTAATGATTGCATTGAAGAGAGATTGTGGGTCATGGATTTAAGCAACTGACTTTAAGAAGATGAACCTGTAACTGATTGACTCTCAGAATTTTTAGGAAGAAGATGAAAGAACTCTTTCGAAACCATAGATCGAGTTTAGCTCTCGTATGGCGGAGACGAAGAATGGGTTAATCCCTAAATCAAAAACGTTGCGTTTCATTACATATCGAGTTGCTCTTTATTTTGTTTGGGTCCATTCTGAACATAAAAC
>NW_013620054.1:0-1165 GCF_000695525.1 Brassica oleracea var. oleracea
TTTTTTGAAAACATAAATAATAAGTTATCATGCTGATTTTTGAATTAGTAAAATATAAATTAATAGATATTTGTAAGACGATTAAGTCCGCACGTGCAGGCAAAACACCTAGTTAATACTATTATTTGAAAGTTAGAGCGGGTAATATCTATACTACCGTTAATAAATTTTTATATATAATTAAAAACAAATTTTATGTCAACAATATAAGATCTATATAATATCTACACTACCCTTAATGAATTTTTATATATAATTAAAAACAAATTTTATGTTAATAATATAAGATTTATATGGTATATAGATAATTGTAAATTATGATAAATTTGTCAAATAAAAACATGTTTTTTTGAAAAAAATAATAATTATATATATATATATATATATATAGATTGAGTTGTTATCTGAAAATAATATTTTCTACTATAAAAGTTAAAAAAAATTAAAAACAATTTTTATGTTAATAATATTAGATTTATATGTTATATTAGATAATTGTAAATTATTATAAATTTGTCAAAAAAAGGAATTTTATGTTAATAATTATATATATATATATATTGTGTTGTTATCTGAAAATAATATTTTCTACTATAAAAGTTAAAAAAAATTAAAAACGAATTTTATGTTAATAATATTAGATTTATATGTTATACTAAATAATTGTAAATTATTATAAATTTGTCAAAATAAAATATATTTTAGAAAAAAAAGATAATTATTATATTGTTTTTTGTTGTTATCTGAAAATAATGTTTTCTGCTATAAAAGTTAAAAAAAAATTAAGATATAAAAAATTTCAAATTTAATATCAATTAAGCAAAAGTTTGTATCAAGATATATTGTCAAAATAAAAAATATTTTTAAGAACAATTCTTATATATATATTTGTGTTATTATCTGGAAATAATATTTTTCTACTATGAAAATTAAGAAAACAATTCAGAAGAATATGCCCGCATGTGCGGACAAAACACCTAATTAAGCTATATTTTCCACAAAGAAATTAACATCTTTTCAAAAAAAAAAAATGATAGCCAACACTTGATTAAACGGTGTGTATTTTTAGCAAGATATTTAAACAGATTGTGTGTGTGTTTTAGCAAGATACTAGATATTGCGTGGGTTTTTGTTTTCATTTATTTTTATATAAATATTTTGTTTT
>NW_013620055.1:0-1165 GCF_000695525.1 Brassica oleracea var. oleracea
TTTAGCTAGATGGAGAGGAAGGTGAAACATAATGTCGAAGAGTGATGGTGGAAAAAATCTCTCCAACTGGCACATTGTTTCTACAATCTCAGATTCTAGAGTCAGTAGCTTCTCTGGATCAATAACTCGTTGGCAAAGTCTGTTGAAGTAGTTGCAGATACGATTGACAGCTATCCGAGGTCCTTTAGGCAATAAACCTCTCAATGCCACAGGAAAAAGGTTCTGCAAAAGAACGTGATGGTCATGTGACTTCATGCTGCCGATATTGGGAGGATCCAATGAGACACAATTGGATATATTTGCACAATATCCATCGGGGCCTCTAAACTTGGATAGCCGTCTACAGAATTTTTTTTCTCTTCCTTGGAAAGCCAGAATGCAGCGGGAGGCAAATAAGTTCTCTTCCCACGCTTCTCTGGATGTAAGTTGCTCATGATTCCCATGTCTTCTAAATCTTTTCTTGCTTTCAACCCATCCTTTGATTTTGCATTATTCATAATAATAGATAGTAGTGCGTCTGAGACGTTCTTCTCGACGTGCATAACATCTATGTAATGCCTGACAGGCATTTCCTGAAAACATTATGTAGAGTTAATTATCAGAAACAATTTAATTAGCTTACATAAATTCAGAAAGTTAAAATTAATTGTAAAGCAGAACGTATACCTTCCAATATGGTAAGTCAAAGAAGATAGACTTTTTTTCCACCTCCATAAATCATCATCTTCTTCGATTTCTTCAGCTGTTGCAGCTTCATCATCGTCATCTTCTGCTTCTGCCCTTTTACGCTTCCCCTTTTTAGCTAATGGTCTTCCAAAATCATTTCTAAATCCTCTAAGGCTGTCAAATATTTCTTTCCCACTCTGAATCCTCTTTGAAACACCAGACTCCACTGTGTTGTCAAACCAACCCTTTCTACGTCTGTAGGGATGACCAGGCATCAGTCGCTTCCTGTTACCCATATATACATGTTTCCTACTAAACTTAAGCCATCTATGCGGTGTCTCCTTCCCACATACAATACACGCTTGCTTCCCCTTAACTTTGCATCCAGCTAATGTCCCTAAAGCTGGGTAGTCTGTGATACTCCACAGCAACATAGCTCTTAAATTAAAACTTAGCTCTTAAATTAAAACTCTCCTTCTTAAAGGCATCATAAACTTCA
>NW_013620056.1:0-912 GCF_000695525.1 Brassica oleracea var. oleracea
CGATGAAGAAGCTATCCCACTTTCAAATCATGTGATTTCAGTTTTTCAGTTTGGGAAAATGATAACTTCTTCATCATTCTAATCAAAGTAGGATGAACCGCGATGTAAGAAGCTGTATTTGGACACATAAAGTAGTGGAGAATCACTAAGAAGTTGAATAAATCTCATAGGAGTTAGGATGAAGAAGCTATCTCACTATCAAATCAGGTGATTCCGGTTTTCAAGTTTGGGAATATGACAACTTCTTCGTCATTCTAATCAAACCAGGATGAACTACGATGTAAGAAGCTGCATTTGGACACATAAAGTAGTGAAGAATCACGAGGAAGTTGAATAAATCTCATAGGAGTTACGATGAAGAAGCTATCCCACTTTCAAATGATGTGATCCCAATTTTTCATTTCGGGAATATGACAACTTCTTCGTCATTCTAATCTAACAAGAATGAACCGCGCTGTAAGAAGCTGTATTTGGAAACATAAATTAGTGGAGAATCACTACGAACTTGAATAAATCTCATAGGAGTTACGATGAAGAAGCTATCCCACTTTCAAATGATGTGATCCCAATTTTTCATTTCGGGAATATGACAACTTCTTTGTCATTCTAATCAAACCAGGATTAACCGTGATGTAAGAAGCTGCATTTTGATACATAAAGTAGTGTAGAATCACTTGGAAGTTGAATAAATCTAATAGGAGTTAGAATGAAGAAGCTATCCCACTTTCAAATAAGGTGATCCCATTTTTCCTATTTGAGAATATGACAACTTCTTTGTCATTCTAATCAAACAAGGATGAATCATGATGTAAGAAGCCTGATTTGGATACATAAAGTTGTGGAGAATCACCAGGAAGTTTAAATAAATCTCATAGGAGTTAGGATGAAGAACCTATCCCACTTTCAAATCAG
>NW_013620056.1:1010-1164 GCF_000695525.1 Brassica oleracea var. oleracea
GACACATAAAGTTTTGGAGAATCAGTAGGAAGTTGAATAAATCTCATAGGAGTTAAGATGAAGAAGCTATTCCACTTTCAAATCAGGTGATTATAGTTTTCCTGTTTGGAATATGACAACTTCTTCATCATTTTAATCAAAGCAGGATAAACCA
>NW_013620057.1:0-1163 GCF_000695525.1 Brassica oleracea var. oleracea
AAAAAGTTTTATAGATATTAAAAATGTTTAATAAATATAGAAATTTAGATAATATAAATATATAAATATTTTTTAAAAAAAAATCCCAAATAATAGTTTTTAATCACAAAAAAAGTTTTATAGATATTAAAAATGTTTAATAAATATAGAAATTTATATAATATATATATATATATAATTTTTTTTAAAATTTCAAATAATAGTTTTTAATCACAAAAAAGGTTTTATAGATATTAAAAATGTTTAATAAATATAGAAATTTATATAATATAAATATATATATATTTTTTTAAAAAAAAATCCCAAATAATAGTTTTTAATCACAGAATTTTTTTTTATAGATATTAAAAATGTTTGATAAATATAGAAATTTATATCATATAAATATATATATTTTTTTTAAAAAAAAAAGTCCCAAATAATAGTTTTTAATCAACAAAAAATTTTTATAGGTATTAAAAATGTTTGACAAATATATAAATTTATAAAATATATATATATATATATTTTTTTTTTAAATCTCAAATAATAGTTTTTAATCACAAACAAAGTTTTATAGATATTAAAAATGTTTTGTAAAATCCAAAAAATCTAATTTATATACAAAAAACGTTTTGTAAAATCCAAAAAATCGAATTTATATACAAAAATCGCTTTTATAAATACAAAAAAAGTAAAAAAATTATAAAAAAATTCTAAATCAATTCAACAATACAAAAAAAGTAAAAAAATTATAAAAAAATTCTAAATCAATTCAACAAAACAAATTATTCAACCAAATCACAGTTTTAAACCTATTGTACAACTAAATCACAATCCTAACCAATTACCCTAACAAAAATCTATCAAATCTACACAAAAACCTAACAAATAGAACCTAAGAGAGTGGGATAGGGTCCTTACATGATTTGTGTAAGAGAAGGGGGAGATCGCCGGAGATATCGTCGGAATTCAGGGGGAAATCGCCGGAGAGAAGAGAGGAGCCGCGGAGAGGAAGAAGAGAGAAATGGGGAAGAAGAAGCGGCTCGTGGTTATAAAACCTAGGGTCCGACGGATACTATCCGTCGGAATTCCATCGGAATTATAATTTCAATTTTCGCGAAATATTTGCCTGGCTAAATGAAAATATTCTGAGGAAATTCCGACGGATACTAAAATATCCG
>NW_013620058.1:0-1163 GCF_000695525.1 Brassica oleracea var. oleracea
TGAAGTTCAACATTTGTAACCCATGAAATGTAGTTGGTACCGGTGATATCTAAAGCGGGAAATTGGAGCTTCTCCACGTTTTCCATTTGTATTTCTAATACACAAAGTAATATATTTTATTAGAATTTCATAATTTTAAAACGAACCATTTATATTAATAATACACACAATTACAAGGAGAAACAACACATAGAAAAGTAAACCAACATTAAGCGTAAATTCTCCAGGAGCAAATTCTCCAATAAAAAGACCGTACATAGAAACAAAAATAAAAATTGCACATAAGACCAAAAATATGCGAATCATCTTTCTTGCAATGAAAAACCGGAATACAGTGATTTGAAAATATTTGAGAGAAGATGAAATGTTTTGGATGAAGTAAATGAGTGAAGTATGAGTGTATTTATAGATGAAAAACACTATTCATAGCTGTTTGAAAAGGGGAAATTTTTTGAAATTTTTCTTTGTGACTGTTGGGGTTAAATCGAGTGCACCAAAAATCAGTCTGTAAATATCGTATTAAACAGTCAATCAAATTTATACAATTTCATAAAAATTAATAAAAGTATAAAATTATGGCAATGGAATATTTATGTTATGACAACAAATCATGCGACGGCTCAGCCGATCAATGCAGAGTAATAAATAAATTATACGGCGGCTCGGCCGAGTAATTAACAATAAATAGAATATAAGGCGGCTCGGCCGACAAATAAATTAATTAAATTACTAATAAATAATACAGGCGGTATTCCGACCATTATAAAATGATATAAATAATAGTAGAGGCGGTATACCGTCCATTATAGCAGGGTATAAATGATACAAATAAATTTTATCAAATTGGAGAACGATCGTGCTGACAACGTGTTATGAAAAGAACTGGAATTTTATTGTATCGCGAAATTTTAAGTAGGGCAAAATTTTATAGCTGCAGAAAGAAGATAACACTAATATATGATAAATATGCGAGAGAGAATACTTATTATGAAGAGGGAGAAGAGAGATGAGATATGTTACAAATGATCGAAATCGATCGTTTATATAGAAGTTAAAAAGTAAAGTTACTGTACGTGCATAGTGACAGTGGACCCCACATTTGTTTACAAAATCAATAATTGAAGCGTCTCCTGCCATATTTGACTTTTGTAACATAAAGATGA
>NW_013620059.1:0-1162 GCF_000695525.1 Brassica oleracea var. oleracea
AAGTCATAGGCCCTGTTCGTTTGTACATCTCAAAGATGCATCCAGATGGTTCATTTAAGTGTCTTATCTAGATGATCCATCTGGGTGTTGTTTGTTTTTTCATTTCGTCTATGCATCAAGATGAATCATCCGAATGCAACTACGTTTGTTTGCTTTTCATTTTTTAACTTCATCTGCATCCAGGTGGACTTGTTAATAAAATGACTAAAATATTTTTTTTTACGTTACGGCGGAAAAATAACATTTTTTACGGATTTGGCGAAAATATTTTTTCGGGTTTTGTGGAAAAATGTGTTTTTGACGAAAAAGTGTATTTTGTGGTTTTGTCAAAAAATACATTTTTGTGGGTTTGGCGGAAAATACTTTTTGTAGTTTTGGCGGGAAAAGTGTGTTTTTGAGGTTTTGGCGGAAAATGTGTGTTTTGACGAAAAATGCATTTTTGCGGTTTTGACGGGAAAATGCATTTTCCGGTTTTGGTGGGAAACAGTTTTTTTTTGCGGTTTGGCGGGAAAATGCGTTTTTGCGGTTTTGGCGGAAAAATGCGGTTTTCCGGTTTTGGCGGGAAAATGCGTTTTTCCGGTTGGGAAAATGCGTTTTTCCGGTTTTGGCAGGAAAAATACGTTTTTCCGGTATTAGTGGAAAAATGCGTTTTTCCGGTTTTGGCGGAAAAATACGTTTTTGCGGTTTTGGCGGGAAAATGCATTTTCCGGTTTTGGCGGGAAAATGCGTTTTTCCGGTTTTGGCGGAAAATGCATTTTTTGCGGTTTTGGTAGGAAAAATGCATTTTTCCGGTTTTAGCGGGAAAATACATTTTTTTGGTTTTGGCGGAAAAATGCGTTTTTGCGGTTTTGGCGGGAAAATGCATTTTCCGGTTTTGGCGGGAAAATGCGTTTTTCCGGTTTTGGCGGAAAATGCATTTTTTGCGGTTTTGGTAGGAAAAATGCATTTTTCCGGTTTTAGCGGGAAAATACATTTTTTTGGTTTTGGCGGGAAAATGCGTTTTTGCGTTTTTGGCGAAAAAATGCGTTTTTACGGTTTTGGCAGAAAAGTACGTTTTTACGATTTTGGCGGAAAAGTGTGTTTTTACGATTTTGGCGGAAAAGTGCGGTTTTACTTTTTTGGCCGAAAAATGTGGTTTTACTGGTTTGACCGAAAAATGTGT
>NW_013620060.1:0-1162 GCF_000695525.1 Brassica oleracea var. oleracea
ACCATCTTTAGCTGTCTCGTATTCATTGCTGGTGTCAATATCACCTATGTTACGTGTGAGCAAAGAAAGCTTCTCCGAACTCTCCCTTTTAGTGACCTTGCCTCCCATTTCGTTATTATATCTGATGGATGAGCTGTACTCTGACTCATACTCAGATCCATCATCTTCTTCGGGTACCATTGCTCTGAGATCTAGTTGAGAAGGCGGGATCTTGGAAAATAACACTTCTTTAACATTCTTCAGTAAGCCTCTCTTATAAACACCTGCAGATATGGATATAAAGATATCAACTTAAAAAAAGACTATGGGTTTCAACCTGGAACTTCTTGCCAAAAAAAAAGAAAAAAACAAGACTATTGAAAAACTTAAAAGAGAGGAAACAAACAAAGAGGGTGAATAAATGCTGAAGTCAGAACGGTGTAGTTGAAGATAGGATCGTCTTTTTGAATCCACACGAGCATCCTCATGCAGAATGTAAGGGCAGGGGCTCCAATCAAGAAAGAGGCTAGGAACAGAGAGTTTACATCAGGACCAAAGATTAGTCCCCACCACAGAAAAATTTCTGGTGCAACAAAAGCAGAATCATATAATCATATTTGAATAGGAGGAAACATGTAATATCTTGGCTTCAGGTAAAGAATATATTTATTACGTTGTTACCCTTCCAGGCTTTGTACAATCTGATGTCAGGAATCTATACTATTAAAAAGGAAGGATTTTCAAAAATTCTACTTATACAAGATTGTTGGATCCATTCATTAATAATATGTTTTATTTAATATTTGCCTTAATCAATCAAAATATCTCTACTCCTATTTATAAGGAACACACTAAGTTAATTATGTTAATTGTTGTTACTAATCGATTTAAAACAAACACTACGGCCAAACAATAATTAATCTAATATTAAATAGCAGCTCACGAAACTAATCGATTTCTATTATAACATATGTACTTATGATATTACATTATTTCTTAGAGTTTAAAGAAAGAAGCACAATAACAAAGCAGATAGTATGATATGAAAACAAAATCATAATAGTAAAATCATTAATCTAACAATTTTGGGGAATAGGTACAAAAATTAACTAAAACTAAAAATATTTAAAATAATTTTTTGTTATTTAATATAAGTTTAGAAACTATTTAAAACCCTATAAAT
>NW_013620061.1:0-1162 GCF_000695525.1 Brassica oleracea var. oleracea
CCAATGAACATAGCCTTAGTACTCTTTTCCTCCAGCTTGTTTCTCTGTCCCCCTGGAGTCATGACGTAACATACACACCCAAATACTCGTAGGTGATCAATAAAAGGCTTGCTCTTATTCAGCACCTCAAATGGAGACAGATTCTTCAGAATCTTGGTTGGGACTCGGTTGATGAGATAGCAAGCAGTCTGTACCGCATCTCCCCAAAAGCGTTTTGGGACATTTGCATGAAACATCATCGACCTAGCAACCTCCATCAAGTGCCTATTCTTCCTCTCAGCTACACCATTCTGCTGTGGTGTGTAGGGACAACTGGTCTGATGCACAATCCCATGCTTGGCTAGATGACTCTTAAAGGCATTGCTGATGTATTCACCTCCGTTGTCTGACTCAGTACCTTCACAGTGGCATTGTATTGATTAGATACATATGCTTGGAAGTTCATAAAAGCTTCTAGCACCCTATCTTTAGATGGAAGCAATGTGAGCCATGTATACTTAGACTTCTCATCAATGAATGTCACAAAGTATTTATGGCTGTCTCTAGACATGCATGGAGCGGTCCACACATCAGAGTGAACTAGATCAAAGCAATGCTCATAAGTAGTCTCAGATGTTGGGAAAACAGTCCTACAATGCTTTCCAAATATGCATGCTTCACAACTCAAGTGATTGAATGACATATTAGGGATTATCAATTCAATGGCACGAGCATGAGGATGTCCTAATCTAGCATGCCAAGTAATACTATCAATCTTCTCAGCAGTACTACTCAAGCAAATAGAATCAAAGGGGTTAGAGGACTTAGCCAAGTTGAGGTGATATAGCTGATTCTTGCTGTCTCCTCTGCCAATGACTCTCCCAGTCTTCAAGTCTTGAAACTCCACTTCATCAGGTCTGAATACTACTTGACAATCAAGATCAATAGTAGCTTTCTTCACAGATAATAGATTTGAAGTGAACTGAGGCATGTAGAAGGCAGCTGTGTCCTTCTCAAACAGTTTTAGCTTCCCCACTCCTTCTATTGGGATCATGGCACCATTAGCTATCATAACACTCCCTGTTGCAGCCTTGACCTCACTTATAAGCCTCCTATCACTGATCATATGATGACTAGCTCCAGAATCAATCACAATGGGTTTAGAAGCTCCGGATTGTATAGC
>NW_013620062.1:0-1161 GCF_000695525.1 Brassica oleracea var. oleracea
CAGAAGAAGGGAAGTGAACAATTAAGAAGAAACAATCAGAAAAAAAAAGAGAAACATCAAAGAAAAATTGCAGGTAGATAGAAAAAGATTTAAGAAACCATGAGAAAAACAAAAAGAGAACGAGAAAGAAGAAGAATAAAAAAAATAAATTATTAATTAATTAAAGTATACTTAAATGATATATTATCGATATGTTATTTTTAGGGGTAATAGAGTCAAAATGATTAATGTACCGTATGGAAATAGTGTAATACGGTATATAGCTAATTATGATAAAATGTTTAGGTGTAGGCTGCAAATACTCTTTGAATTATTGGGTGAGGATAAAAAAACAAAAGAAATTTGCACAGCCAATTAAAAAACGACATATGGCAGCACTAGGTAAAAAATAAATTAATTTCAACAGTTGAAACTCTGCAACGAGTGTTAATGCCACCTAGATTAACTCAATTTATAACACACTCATTGCAAAGATTTCAACTGTTTGAAACTGATTTTCAACATGATCTCTATTGTGGGTAGTCTTAAAATAGTTTAGGTTTGACGACTCAAAACTTCCCGACCACCAAAAACACTCTTCTACAACAATCTCTATAATAACCTTAGTACCTCACCAAATCCAAAATTATTAATAATTTCAAGTTTCAACTAGTTGGATGTGTATTAACTCTTAATTTACGATAGGTAACTCACACACACCTCTTCTCTCTCTCGCCGCTGCCTCCTGGCGCGGAAGCCGGGAATCATCCATTTTTTTCCTTTTTTTTATTTTTTGTTCCTTTCTGTTATCCTTTCGTATTTTTTGTATGTGTTTTCTGATCATAATGAGTTGGGTTGATTTTTCTTGGGTCAGATTCGGTGATTTTTCGACGATTTGAGTTTATCTACTCGGGTTTTTATGAATTCTGACCCGAATTTTTGAGAGTTGTTGGCTCCTGGTGGAATGACGGTTTTGTCGTAAGTTCCAGATCCTTGTGAAGCGACGGTTTTTGTGTTGTGTTGATTTGTTTAACCTGCTCGACATTTTGGTGGCATGTTGTTTCTCTTCTCTGTTTAACAAGTTAACAACCACTGTTATACTATCATAGGTCAAAATTGGTGGAAATTTATCTTGTAGAGATAGATCCCCAAATTTTGTGTTCTTCTCAAGTTGCTACTGTA
>NW_013620063.1:0-1161 GCF_000695525.1 Brassica oleracea var. oleracea
TTCCTTCAGCATCAGGTTTTATCTATCCTATCTATTTTATTTACAATTGGTTTTAGTTTCATTGGTTTTTGCATTCATAAATCAAAAAAAAAAAAACCATAAAAATCGCTTGTTATTTGTTTCATTTAGTTTTGTTTTGCATAATCATATAAAACCCATAAAAAGTCATTCTTGTTTCTGTTGCATCTAGTTTATCTTGTTTCTGTTTCATAAAACCATAAAAGAAATAGATTTGCTTTCTTGTTGCATTTAAAATATAAAAAAAAAACCATAAAAAGGAAGTTGTGTTCTTCATTGTTATTCATCCTATCGAGTTTAGTTTCTGCTAGAGCTTTATTTTCATTCAAAAAAATCATTAAAACTTGTTAGTAAAGGTTGCAATCCGAGTTATCCTTTTCTGGAAGAGTTTCCAAAAAAATTTCCAAACTTGGTCGATCATGTTTTAATTCCTTTCCAAAAGTTTTTGCTTGCAACTTTTCTTTTCACATTTGTTTTATTTCGACCCTTTTCAAATCATAAACCAAAAAAAAAAAAAAAAATTCATTAGTTATTGTTTTTTTTTTTTTCAAATTTTAAAAAGAGAAAAAGAAAAGAATCTGAAAATTTCCATATTTTGTTTAGTCTTCTATTTTCTTTTTTCCTTAGCTTCGCTTATTTCACGTTTCTTGATTCTGATTAATTTATTTTCTTCTTGCAAGGCATCCTCCTAAAGCTTTGCAACCATGGAGAGTGAGGAAGAAGCTGAAGAATACAACACTTCTGAAGTTGATTGGGGTGAAGAACCGGGATACTCATGGGAAGATCAAAACTATGGAGATGGCTCTGAAGAAGAAGCTGATGAGTACAATATTTCTGAAGTTGATTGGGGTGAAGAACCGGGATACTCATGGGAAGATCAAAACTATGGAGATGTCTCTGAAGGAGACGACCAGTGTAGAGAGTCAAGGACTGAAGATGGACATGAGGAAGAACCATGTCGTAGGGAGCTTGATTCCAAGCCACCAGACCACTACACGAGCCATACCATCAACAAGAGCTATTTTAAACCTTGGATAAAATTTACAGATAAATTTCATGACAATATCCCAAGAGTTTTAACTAAAACACTTGTGTGTTTTTCAGGAAAAGAGAACTATTCCAGATGGGAAGAAGGCATGGAAA
>NW_013620064.1:0-1160 GCF_000695525.1 Brassica oleracea var. oleracea
AAAAAAAGTAAATAATTTCAATACTAATGCATGTATAACGAATTGCATAGATAAGGACCAAAAATGTGCCTCGTTTCAGTGATTGTTTCTCACACATAAATGAACAACCAAAGTGGAGCAAGTACGTTTATCAAACTCTCACACTATATATCGACAAGGATTCAGGGTCAAGTAACTTAAAATGATTTTAAACTAAGTAAGTGGTTAGTTTGACTCACCCGATGCGGGACCCAGCGTGACCGGCGATCTTAGAGAAGGTGAAGAGCATAATGTCGTGGTCTTGACGGTGAGTGATAGGAGTGTAGTGTGGCCAGTAATACGCAAAGTCGTATATCACTTTCCCCCCACGGTTCACCACCGGCTCTCTGATGGTCCCATCAGGATTGTTCGGTGATGTCACCATCTCGATGTATGGTCCGGGTTTGTTGAACGTTCTTGCGTCTCCTTCCCACTTGTACAGCTGCGACTGAACATACGATGCCTCCTCCTCGTATGTCTGTAACAAAACGTATAACATAGATATTAAACGAAATTTAAAGGATATGAATGTGAGACGTGAGCATTATTAATATTAAAGTTTAATTTATGTTTTTTATCTTTGGGATGTCATGTGTTGTGTGCTCATGAAACATGTATTTGCAGACCATCATAACATGTTTTGTAGCTAGGATATAATTAGGTTATGGATTTCGATTTCCAAATTAAATTGTGTGATCTACTATGCTACAACCCTAGTACTAACAAGTGATGATGCAACAACTAGAACATTTATGTTTTTATCATCTCTATAGCCTAAGTGCCATTTCTTGAATATTTTATGTTGTTATCAATAATGTTGTTTAAAATCTATTCAGTGAGTGAGGGCTTACGGAGTAGTAAGGAACCGCGGCGACAATGCTGAGAGGCTTGTCCTCAGAGAGAGAAGAAAGTGCAAACAAAGCGGCTTGACAAAGCTGTGAAGAGCCATTACCCACCACGATGTAGCGTTCTTCAGTCGCTGCGTTGCCGATCTCACAGTGTAACGCCTTGATCGCCTCAGCAAGATCTTGCTGCAGGAACCAACACACGTTCGTCTTATCGCTAAAGTAGCTCATCAGTTCCCATCCTGGTATCACCACAACACACCTCTCCTTCATCTTCGTACTCATCCAATACTCTTG
>NW_013620065.1:0-1160 GCF_000695525.1 Brassica oleracea var. oleracea
TAGCCATGATCTGTTCCTCAGGGAGTCCTTCATCAATGGGAATGCCATACTCCACTCTCAGTCTGGACAAGTGATCAGCTACACCATTCTCAACTCCTGGCTTGTCCTTGATCTCCAAATCAAACTCTTGCAGCAAAAGAATCCATCTCAAGAGCCTGGGCTTTGCATCCTTCTTCGCCAAAAGGTGTCTCAACGCAGCATGATCTGTGTAGACAATGACTTTAGATCCCACCAAGTAGCTTCTGAACTTCTCAAAGGCAAAGACAATGGCTAGCATCTCCTTCTCTGTTGTGGCATATCTCATATGAGCATTATTCAGGGTTTGGCTCGCGTAGTAGATCACATGGGGTTTGCCATCTTTCTTCTGCCCCAAAACAGCTCCCACAACATAATTACTAGCATCACACATGATCTCAAAGGGGAGATCCCAATTAGGTGGCTGGACAATTGGAGCACTGATGAGTTCACCTTTCAGCTTCTTGAAGGCTTCTAGACACTCCACATCAAAGCTGAAGGTGGCTTCTTTGCACAGCAGCCTGGTCAATGGTCTAGTGATCATTGAGAAGTCCTTTACGAATCTCCTGTAAAACCCAGCATGACCAAGAAAACTTCGGATGTCTTTCACTGTCTTTGGTGGGGGCAAACCAACCATAACATCGATTTTGGCCTTATCCACCTCAATCCCCTTCTCTGAAATCTTGTGCCCCAGCACAATCCCTTCTTTGACCATGAAGTGACACTTCTCCCAGTTCCGCACAAGGTTGGTGTCTTCACATCTCTGTAGGACCCTGCACAAATTTGACAAACAAGCAAAAAATGAAGATCCATAGACAGAGAAATCATCCATGAACACCTCCACAACATCCTCAATCAGATCAGAAAAGATCGACATCATGCACCTTTGAAAGGTGGCTGGAGCATTACATAGACCAAATGGCATTCTTCGATATGCGAAGGTACCATAAGGACATGTGACTGTTGTTTTCTCCTGATCATTGGGATGTATGGGGATCTGGAAGAACCCTGAATATCCATCAAGAAAACAATAGAATGGATGATTTGCAAGTCTCTCAAGCATCTGATCAATAAATAGAAGTGGAAAATGATCCTTTGTAGATGCAGAGTTCAGTTTGCGGTAATCAATACACATCCTATGCCCA
>NW_013620066.1:0-1160 GCF_000695525.1 Brassica oleracea var. oleracea
TAGGAATTAGGATGAAGAAGTTATCCCACTTTCAAATCAGGTGTTCCAAGTTTTCCTATTTGGAAATTTGTCAACTTCCTCGTCATTCTAATCAAAACATAATGAATCGCGATGTAAGAAGCTGTATTTGGATACATAAAGTAGTGGAGAATCACCAGGAAGTGGAATAATTCTCATAGGAATTAGGATGAAGAAGTTATCCAATTTTCAAATCAGTTGATCCCAGTTTTCCTGTTTGGGAATATGACAACTTCCTCGTCAATCTAATCAAACCAAGATGAATCGCGATGTAAGAAGCGGTATTTGGATACAAAAAGTAGTGGAGAATCACCAGGAAGTGGAATAATTCTCATAGGAATTAGGATGAAGAAGCTATCCCACTTTCAAATCAGGTGATACCACCTTTCCTGTTTGAGAATATGACAACTTCCTTGTCATTCTAATCAAACCAGGATGAATGGCAATGAAAGAAGCCGTATTTCAGTACATAATGTAGTGGAGAATCAACAGGAAGTGGAATAATTCTCATAGGAGTTAGGATGAAGAAGTTATCCCACTTTCAAATCAGGTGATCCCAGTTTTCCTATTTGGGAGTATGACAACGTCCACGTCATTCTAATCAAACCAGGATGAATCGCGATGTAAGAAGCTGTATTTGGAAACATAAAGTAGTGGAGGATCACCAGGGAGTGGAATAAATCTCATAAGAGTTAGGATGAAGAATTTTTCCCACTTTCAAATCAGGTGATCCCAGTTTTCCTATTTGGGAGTATGACAACGTCCACGTCATTCTAATCAAACCAGGATGAATCGCGATGTAAGAATCTGTATTTGGATACATAAAGTATTGGAGAATCACCTGGAAGTGGAATCAATCTCATAGGTGTTAGGATGAAGAAGTTATCCTACTTTCAAATCAGGTGATCCCAGTTTTCCTATTTGGGAGTATGACAACGTCCACGTCATTCTAATCAAACCAGGATGAATCGCGATGTAAGAATCTGTATTTGGATACATAAAGTATTGGAGAATCACCTGGAAGTGGAATCAATCTCATAGGTGTTAGGATGAAGAAGTTATCCTACTTTCAAATCAGGTGATCCCATTTTTTCAGTTTGGGAATATAACAACTTCCTCGTCATTCTAATCAAAACAGGATG
>NW_013620067.1:0-179 GCF_000695525.1 Brassica oleracea var. oleracea
AATTTACACGATTGTGACAATGTTAGTTATATATTTGAAAATGTGATCTGTGTTAAACTTTCTCATAGTCAAAAATATATATACTAAAATAAAATAAAAAGCGATTTTTTTTTAAATATAAATATTATTTAATAGTCTTATTATTATTATTTATTATAATGTTATTATTATTATTATTA
>NW_013620067.1:394-1160 GCF_000695525.1 Brassica oleracea var. oleracea
TTAAAAAAGTATGACCAAAAATAGCTACAAATATTTCACATCTATATTTAAGTTCAAGCTTCTACATATTTTTTTTACAAAACACAATAGTATTTACATGAAGAGTATTACCTCGGTATTTTCTTATAATTTCTTGATACAACTCAACCTTTTATTATCCTTATTACATCTTATGATTATGATGCTAACATAATTTTATATTTTGATGTTGTTATTGTACATGAGTATGTGTGAATATGATGAATATGTGTTTGTATGTATAAGACAAAATATATAAATAATAAGCAGAATTTTTTCTATTAAAAATAAAATATTTGTATAAAAATTTAAAAGAAAAATTAATTATAAAATAATTAATTTCATTTTTAAAAATCTAAATAAAATAAATATATAAAAATAATCTTCTTTTTCTTATAATTAACTAATTTTACTTTTTAATAATTTTGTGTTAAAAAAATATAAGCCAAAATTAACTTCAAATATTTCACCTAATATGATTGTGACATATGTCAATTAAAAAAAAAATTGTGAATGTGTCAATAAAACTGTCATTATGTGAAAATAATTTATTCTTTTCCTAAAATCCTAAATAAAAGAGATTTCAAAAAATAAAATTTATTTTCTAATCTTAACCAATTAATATTTTTTTTCTTTTTTAAAAAAAAAATCCTGACCATAGATAATTGTAAAATTTTATTTAATAGTAATTTGTACTTATTAAAATTAATGATAAACATGATAGTAAAAAAATATTTAGTTAACAAGA
>NW_013620068.1:0-1159 GCF_000695525.1 Brassica oleracea var. oleracea
ATTTCAGTGCGTCCTATCACGGTATGTATAAGAAGTGTTTGGGACATAAGAAAATACCAAACATATAATACTCAAATTTGCATCGGCTTCCTGTGTTACGACCACCACGTAAGTCTTTTATTAATTTTAACATATACATATATATATATATATATATATACTAGGATCGGCCCGCCCTACGGGCGGGATATACTTTACTTGTGATCTAGATTATTATTTTTTGTTTGATTTTGTGGTTTGTGTTTTAGGTTTTCATTTGCAAGAAATGTATATGATAATGATTTTTTTTTATAAAGTTTTAAGTGAGTAGAGATTATATGTGATAATATATATTTTGCTTGTTTACAATAATTTTTTTTATATCAAAGAGTTGTGGCATTTATATGTTGTGAGAGTTTTAAATGGTCTTCATATTGTTTCTTTTTACAAAAATTTGATTTTATATTCGGTGTGTTATTTGTGGCGCGGCGTGTAATATTTTGGATTCAGAATGATTGGATTGTGGGTAATTTTGTGTATGTTATAAGAGTAATTACTTTTATGTTGAAAACAAAGTCATCCGACATGTTATTGGAGTGGAATTGGTGATTATTTGAAGTTGCATTTCTTAGTAAAAGTAGAATGTTATATTGAGTGCGAAGAAGGTAATGCAAAGAAGGTAAAACAAAGTAACCAAAATAAGAAAACATTGAAACTATAAAGTGTGAAAACTGAGTAGTGGCCGATGAGTTTATATTAATAACATTAATCGATGCATCGATTTTTCAGATTATTGAGATGGTGCTTTTTGGTGGAATTATAAAGATCATATTTGTTCCATAACACTTCTTTTTTTAATATAGAGACTTTGCATAAGTAATGTTTTATCTATCTCAAAATTTGACAGCTCCAGATATGTTGGTTTACCGTTCACGACGATCCATAGATTTCATGCATTCTTCATGTTCTCCTGTGCATAGAAAAATTATGGCATAGAGATAGTTACTGAGATAATTACCTTTACCACAATGGTTGTTTGCCAATATGCAAAGATGTTTCAGCCTTGTTGCGGGTTTTTTTCATTGCCAAAATGTTTTGTTTTTCTAATATTAATTCTTGTACAGAAAAAGCAATTTTTTGCATTAATTTTAAATTAAAAAATTATAATGATTAATTTATT
>NW_013620069.1:0-1159 GCF_000695525.1 Brassica oleracea var. oleracea
TGCATATTCCAATTCTGTTAATATCATCTCCTGTATTATAGGAATAGCTGATTCACGATTGTAACAGTCGGGGCTTTATATACCTCTGTAATTGATGTTAATAAACCAAGAGAGTTATTCAAACTAGTAGTTGCATCGCCTTTAATCTGTGCAACCAAATCTTTCCCTTGAACAGTTAACACGTCAAGAGGAAACACCATGTTACCATCCATGTGAATAAGTGATAAAACTTGCCTAGTCGTTTTATCACTTATTGCACAAGCAGCCTCATCAAACACAACCTTATAACCACCTTCTTCTTCTGTTTTGATGGCAATAGTTCCTTTTCCTTCAACTCTCAGTGTCTTTTCATCTCCAAGACAAACTTCACTCTTATTTGACTCATCAATCTCTTTGAACATAGACTTTGTTCCTGCCATATGATTGGAACAACCACTATCCAAAAACAACTTGTGCAAGTAAAATGCGCCATGAACAACTTACTTTCTTCTTCACATCTTGAGCAAAATTTGATTTCTTCTCATTCCTTTATTTGGATCAGCACTTAGCCTCTTTGTGCCCAAACTTTTTGCAATATCTACAACGAATATTGCTCTTGAACTGGCTGTTGTGATGACTTTGATCTCCATATGAACCTTGGTTCTGATTCTGATCACCAGAATAACCTCTTCCTCTTCCATAATCACGGCCTCAACCATAAAATCCGCCTCTGCCTCTGCCATATCCACGACCTCCATAATACCCAGATCTTCCTTTCTCTGAAAATTCTCTTTTCACTTGAAAAGCCTTCCCTTCTGCCTTCTCATTAGCTTTAATAAGCCAATCTTCATAAGCCATCAAAGAACTCATCAACTCATAAATGTGTACTTTGTGCTCAGATCATTTGAGTCAATGATTGCTGGAACCACGTACTCAAACCGTGAAGACATAGTCCCCAGCACCTTGCTCATGATGCTTTCATTGGTGGGAAACTCACCATAAGCCTTCATCTGATTCACAATGGTAGACACCCTACCAAAGTACTCTTGAACAGTTTCCTTCTGTTCCACAGAAAGAGTTTCAAATTTTTGCTGTAAAGTTTTTAACTTCACCAGGATCACATTTTGTGCTCCCATCACTACAAGAAAACATCAAGGATTCTGAGGGAAAAAATCGTCGG
>NW_013620070.1:0-1159 GCF_000695525.1 Brassica oleracea var. oleracea
GTATCAATCGGATAAAGGTCTCATTTACTCTGTTCGGGAGAGAACCAGTAGCAAAGAAAGCTTGTATCTCCTCCACAATTTCCTTTCCAATGGAATCCCAATTGGAATGGAAAAAACTAGCTGAGAACCCATCGGGTCCGGGCGCTTTGTCGGAGTGAATCGAGAAGACTGCATCCTTAATCTCTTGCGACGTGGGGGGGCTAATCAGTTGCTCATTCTCAGGATCAGAGATAATTGGCTGGAGTGCTTCCTCGACTATCTCTCTGCTGTCTCCGTGGCCAGTAGTGAATAATGTCTGGAAATAATTCACTATAGCTTTGCTGATTTTGTCCTCCGTGTAAACCAACTCTCCTGATGCATCCTCGAGAACAGAGAAGGCATTGATCCGCTTACGATTTCTGGTAATAGCATGAAAGAAGCCTGAGTTTCTATCTCCCAATCGGAGCCACAGTAAGCGACTTCTCTGTTTCCAATACTCTTCTTCTTT
Organism: Brassica oleracea var. oleracea; assembly: GCF_000695525.1. Taxonomy (NCBI): domain Eukaryota; kingdom Viridiplantae; phylum Streptophyta; class Magnoliopsida; order Brassicales; family Brassicaceae; genus Brassica; species Brassica oleracea. The sequence continues at coordinate 488 of NW_013620070.1, forward strand.
CCTGTAGGCTTCTTGCAGTTCAGAGGTAATTTTCTGGATGAGGTTTGTATCATTTGCCATGTCCGTTTCGGCTGCTTCCAGAGCCTCCTTCATCTTATCGATAGCAAGTCTACTGTTACGTTGTTGCTTCTTACTCCAGTAGGAGATTGCGCTTCGGGTAAGGGCTATACGCTGGGTGACTGACTTATTACGAGCTTCCCTCCACGTGGTTTTGATCAGTTCCTGAACTTCAGGGTTATCTCGCAGTCGTCGATCAAAACGAAAGACGCCCCTTCTCCGTTTCTTCTCAGGTTCGAAAATGGAGGCAATAGGTTTATGATCACTTCCTTCGTATGTAAGATACACGCTTCTGGCTGTAGGGAAGCGCTCTGCCCAATTGGAGTTGGCAGCAGCTCTATCAAGCCTACATCGGACCAAATAATCACCTCGCTGCCCTCGCCAAGAGAGAGGATCCCCCGAGTACTGAAGATCATATAGGTCTCCTTCTGAGTAAAAGGTTCGAAGATCATTGTAGGAGCTTTCAGGTCTTTGTAGTCCCCCCTCTTTCTCAGTTTCATTTAAAATGTCATTGAAATCTCCTGTAATGAACCAGGGGGCATCTCTAGCATCTGATACTGATATCAAATAAGTCCACAACTCGCGGCGCTTAATATAGTCTGTGTCAGCATACAC
>NW_013620071.1:0-1159 GCF_000695525.1 Brassica oleracea var. oleracea
TTTTTTTTTTTGAAACTTCAAACTACCATATCTTCATGCAATTTATTTTACCAGCTCTGACAATTAGTTTATTTCTTTTACAGCTATTGGTTTTCTTTCGTAGTAAACTGGTTTCCACTAATCATTTGGAAACCAACGATAAAGCAAAACATATTGAAAACTGTTAAATGTGATTATAAGGATAAAGGTAGAAAACTAATACTAAAGTTGGACATATGTAAACTCATAAAATATTTTACAAATCATCTAAAATAATTTTATAAACATGAAGTACATCAACAAGCGATGTAACTATAATTATTTTGTATTGTTTTATATGTCATTGTAAAAACTCAACAATCGCTTTCAGAAAAGTAAATATCTAGTATAATGATTTTAATTTAACTTGAAAATATTTTTAGTTATGCTTTTCTTAAAGAAAATTAATATTCGTGACTTTCAATCTTATAAAGAATGTAAAAGGTGAGTTTTTTTAATTCCTCAAGTATTTTCAATCGGCAAATTAAATACTCAAATATTATATGCGCATATTTATTTCCACAACTAATTTTTGAATGCGCAAAATTATGATTCAAATATTCAATCGTTAAAAAGTTGACGGAAATCGTTATTTTTCCGTCTATCAGTTAATGGTTGACTATTTCATTCTCAATTTTGCGCAGTCAACTATTAGTTGAAGAATAATTTTGCGCGAGCAATACTTGAGTATTAAAATTGCCAATTTCAAATACTTAGGGGAATAAAATGCCCATTTTCCCCACGAAGGAAGGTCGAATCATTTTTTTTATTAATGAGAAGTATTTCTATATGTTGAACCAAGAACATTTCTCTCCTACTATAACACACCATCTCCATCTATTATTCATAACACATGAAATATATCATCACCATTAAATTATATTTTACTATTCAAAATTAAATTTCAATTCACTTATTTATTTCTATATATTTTTGGTCTTGACAAAGTTTTAGTTTATAGGTTTTGGACAGGTAAAACAGAAAACACACATATATATATATTAACGGTTTAAGGTTTTTACGTATTATTCCATTGAATATGTAAATTTTTTATTAAGTACGAAATGGAATAAATATATTTGTTACTTTTATTATGAACTAACAACAATTTTATAAAAATAATAGTCATATATATATATAT
>NW_013620072.1:0-1159 GCF_000695525.1 Brassica oleracea var. oleracea
ACAATCAGCAGCAACAAGCAGTGAGGCCAGTGATGAACTACAACTACCATCTGCAGCAACAGCAATTCCACCAAGGACAACAACGCTTTAGGTTCCCCATGAATATGATTCAACACCACCAAGCTTCTCCCAGTGCAGCAGTACCACCACCGCCTGAGCAGGTAAATCAGCAACTTCAGCCTCAAACACAACAGCCAAGGCAGTTTCAGGGGTCTAACGCTGATGAACCATCGTCTTCACGCCAAGGTCAAGGCTAGAGCAGAAGAGGTTAGGTAAAAAGTAAAAGACGATTTTCTTTCAAAAAATAGACTTCAGATTGATTTTGATAATTGTAAATGAAATACTGGGTACTGTTTTAGTCAAAGATCTGTTTAGAAACCAGTATGTTCTCCATTAAGATCTAGAAGCGCCTCCTTATAGGAGAGGCTGGAGATTGCAATGTATGTGAGGTAATGAAACTCAAAATTGTACAGTGCTTGTGTTACACTCAATAGAAACAGTTAATACAAAACGATCATTGTATCCCAAATGTTTCTAATATAAAGCAATAACAGTAGACAAAATTTTTTTTTATAGCAAGCTGGATTGGATCAGAAACACGTTAAGGGATTTGAAAGACACAAAAATGGATGTTCTCTGTGTCTAGCAAGTTTTGGTTTCTCTATATTGGTGTCGATCATTTTTACAATGGACCCTTCTTTTGTGGTGTTGATCAATTACCATTAGATAAATGTTTTTTTATGCTTAGAAGAATCAAATGCGGACATTTCAAGATGTGACCATCCAAGATCAGTTAGCAATGTTCTAGTTGTAATGATGATAATGATCTGAGGGTACTTGTCTCAGATTAGTGGGGGAGTTTTGCCTTTCGTGAATCTTGAATCTATCTCTATATGTAATCATTGTTCCTTAAAAACAACATGTACCTTAAAACGTAGATTCTCCCATTTTGTTTCTACTGCTCCTGTATTTTTCTCTTCTTTTAGTATGTGTGTTTGTGTCTGTAACATACTCACCTGAAGAAACATTGTGCATACTAATAAATTGGAAATCTAATAAACTTTAATTATTCTTCCTCTTCAAGAATCTCTAAAACCAAAGATGGTTATGATAACGACCTCTAGTGTCAAATTGTGTGTTTACTTGATTCTTTGAAACT
>NW_013620073.1:0-1159 GCF_000695525.1 Brassica oleracea var. oleracea
ATCAATAGGCCACCGAGCGAAGGGAAAATAATTAACAACATAATTTATAACTAGACACGATGGAGTTATGGACAGCCCAAAATATTAACAATTAAACAAACTTAGTAATCCAATGCTGCATACAACCCTAGGTGATACAAACTATCAATAAACATTCTGAACTTCTACTGCTCAACATAACGGAAATGATACGGATCCCACACATTTTTAAAACAATTATTACCAAGGTATTGACACACTCCTCAACTCGATTATACACTAACTGGTCCTTTAACCGTAATCCATTATAGTTATCTCATATTCAGAATGATTATATATTCCTTCAAGATTATAATTTACAAGAAGGAAGATCAAGAATTTTACTTACTTTTATTTTCCATCAAAATACTATAAGAATCAAATTTGTGACACCCCGACCAAACATAGTTGAAATGGTCGGCGATATCATGACATTTGTCTCCAGCCACAAGGTCGAAACAATGTGTCTTTAGGATCCCAGGACGTCTTTGACAAAAACCCACCAATATGAGCCGAGCCTGAAATGAAAAGGGAAGAAGGAGGGGTGAGCATTTCGACAAATACTCAGTGAGGGAAGCTCCAGGAGCCCCAAAATCAATCACCAACAATCATCACACAACATAGCATAAGCATCTAACTTTAACATTCAGTAAATCGAAAGCAATCAACAAGAAACGAGGATAAACCCCGGCAGTGCCAACAATGAGACCACGCCACCTAAATCGGTACCCGCGTTCCTCATGTTGTCGCGCGAGAACTTTCATGTTGCGTTGTCTCCACGACATCACGCTGTCTCACGCCTTCACGCAATCAAGTTACCGACATTGGTTCTCGCTTGATCCGCCACCATGTTCATATGTTCCACGTTGTCTCCACGACATCACGCTTCTACGTTACTCCATTTACAGGCACGCCGCATGCCCGCTTCGGCGATGAATCATGCCAACTCAAATGATTGCCACATAACCCAACAAGAAACGATGTAACGCCCGAGACATACTTATATGTCATTCCACCACGTTACACCGGCACACATAGGCCTTAAAGCCTTTCTCTTACTCATTTACATCTCGAATTATAAAGATATCATCCTCTTACACTACAAGAAAACACACCGAATTCCGACGGAGGTTCCGACGGA
>NW_013620074.1:0-570 GCF_000695525.1 Brassica oleracea var. oleracea
GATGTGAGAAGCTGTATTTGGATACATAAAATAGTGGAGAACCACCATGAAGTTGAATAAATCTCATATGAGTTCGGGTGAAGAAGTTATCCCACTTTCAAATCAGGTGATCCATGTTTTCTGTTTGGGAATATGAAAAATTCTTCGTCATTTTATTCAATCGAGGATGAATCACGATGTGTGAAGCTGTATTTGGATACATAAAGTAGTGGAGAATCCTAGGAAGTTGAATAAATCTCATAGGAGTTAGGGTGGAGAAGTTATCCCACTTTCAAATCAGGTGATCCCCGTTTTTTTGTTTGGGAATATGACAAGTTCTTCGTCATCCTAATCAAACCAGGATGAATCGCGATGGAAGAAGCTGTATTTGGATATATAATGTAGTCGAGAATCCCCAGAAAGTTAAATAAATCTCATAGGAGTTAGGGTGGAGAAGTTATCCCACTTTCAAATCAGGTGATCCCCGTTTTTTTGTTTGGGAATATGACAAGTTCTTCGTCATCCTAATCAAACCAGGATGAATAGCGATGTGAGATGCTGTATTTGGATACATAAAGTAGTGGAGAATCC
>NW_013620074.1:698-1159 GCF_000695525.1 Brassica oleracea var. oleracea
AGAAGCTGTATTTGGATATATAATGTAGTGGAGAATCCAAGGAAGTTGAATAAATCTCATAGGAGTTAGGGTGGAGAAGTTATCTCACTTTCAACTCAGGTGATCCCTGTTTTTCTGTTTGAGAATATGACAAGTTCTTCGTCATCCTAATCAAACCAGGATGAATAGCGATGTGAGATGCTGTATTTGGATACATAAAGTAGTGGAGAATCCCAGGAAGTTGAATAAATCTCATAGGCTATCTCACTTTCAAATCAGGTGATCCCTGTTTTTCTATTTGGGAATATGACAAATTCTTCGTCATTCTAATCAATCCAGGATGAATCGCGATGTGAGAAGCTGTATTTGGATACATAAAGTAGTGGAGAATCCCCAAGAAGTTGAATAAATCTCATAGGATTTAGGATGAAGAAACTATTTCACTTTCAAATCAGGTGATCCCAGTTTTCCTGTTTGGGAAT
>NW_013620075.1:0-1158 GCF_000695525.1 Brassica oleracea var. oleracea
ACTTTTCCCTCGGTATATTCCGAGGGACAGCTCCCTCGGAAAATTCCAAGGAACTGGTCCCTCGGAATAAACAGAGGGAAAAGTTCCTCGGAATAAACCGAGGAAAAGGTCCGTCGGTATACTCCTATCGATCGATGTATATATGTCCAAACACGCATCGATCGATGAACTTCCGAGGAATTATACCGACGAAGTTCTCCCTCGGTATATTCCGAGGACATTTCCGACAAACTAGTGATCCTCGGGATTTCCTCGAAAATTTATTTCCTCGGAATTCCGTCGGAAAATTGTGAGGGATTTCCGAGGAAAAAAGAAATTCTGAAGAATTATTTCCGACGACGTGTTTCGTCGGTATGTCGTCGGAATAACGATATTCCGACGAAATTCCGGCGATTTTTTCCCTCAGAATCCTTGATGTTTTCTTGTAGTGATTTTAGAGGGGAAGATTACCCAATGCAGAAGCTAGGAGATTTTATGATATGCTGGATGCTGGAAAGCAACCATTGTACGAAGGTTGCAGAGATGGTCATTCAGCTTTATCATCTGCTACAAGATTGATGGGCATTAAAACATATTATAATTTGGCTGAAGACTGTGTGGATGCGATTGCTGATTTTGTAAAAGGTATTCTACCCGAGGATAATGTAGCTCCTGGTTCATACTACGAGGTTCAGAAACTCGTAGCTGGTCTTGGTTTATCGTATGAGGTAATAGATGTATGCGGCGACAACTGCATGATTTATTGGAGGTCGGATGAACAGCGGGTTACATGCAAATTTTGTGGAAAGCCTCGTTATAAAGATACGAGTGGAAGAGTTCCAGTGCCATATAAAAGGATGTGGTATTTATTTTTTGACGGAAAGGTTGCAGAGGTTGTATCTGTCTGAACGCACAGCGCAACCAATGAGATGGCATGCGGAGCACTCAACAGATGGTGAGATCAGACATCCTTCAGATGCAAAAGCGTGGAAGCATTTCCAATCAAAGTATCCCGACTTTGCGTATGAGAGAAGAAATGTCTACCTTGGATTATGTACTGATGGTTTCAGTCCGTTTGGCAAGAGTGGAAGACAGTATTCTCTATGGCCCGTCATTCTTACACCATAGAACTTACCCCCAAACTTGTGCTTGCGACGAGAGTTTTTGTTTTTCTCGATT
>NW_013620076.1:0-144 GCF_000695525.1 Brassica oleracea var. oleracea
CCGTATTTCATTTCTTATACAATTGTAATGCATACCTTTGAGGATTCCTTGTATAGATGATCATAAACTATGAAATTACAAATTTCAAAACGAATTGAAAGTATTCCCTTTACCGTTCATTAAAGTGTATAAGTGTTTCTCTTA
>NW_013620076.1:345-969 GCF_000695525.1 Brassica oleracea var. oleracea
CTTCCGAGGGAATTCCGAGGAACTAGTGTTTGGGGTTTCAAACCATCTATTTTTTTTCCGTATTTCATTTCTTATACAATTGTAATGCATACCTTTGAGGATTCTTTGTATAGATTATCATAAACCGTGAAATAACAAATTTCAAAACGAATTGAAAGTATTCCCTTTACCGTTCATTAAAGTGTATAAGTGTTTCTCCTACGTTATGGGGATTTCGTTCATACAATCGGAAAAGTTTTAATTATAGGGTAAGGAACAAGTGTTTGACTTCATAATCAGTCAAAGACACATAATAAAGGTTATATAAGTGTAATTCAAACCGCAAAACGTTGTTTTCGGTTTAAAAACCCTATTTCCTCACGGACATTATCCGTCGGAATTCTAATTTCAATTTTCGCGAAATATTTACCCGGTAAAATGAAAATATTCCGAGAAAATACCGAGGAACTAGTGTTTGGGGTTTCAAAACATCAATTTTTTTTGCATTATTTCAATTCTTATACAATTGTAATGCATACCATTGAGGATTCTTTGTATAGATGATCATAAACCATGAAATAACAAATTTCAAAACGTATTGAAAGTATTCCCTTTACCGTTCATTAAAGTGTATAAGTGTTTCTC
>NW_013620076.1:1019-1158 GCF_000695525.1 Brassica oleracea var. oleracea
TAGGGTAAGGAACAAATGTTTGACTTCATAATCAGTCTAAGACACTTAATAAGGGTTATATAAGTGTTATTCAAACCGTAAAACGTTGTTTTCGAGGAAATTCCGAGGAAACCCTTATCTTCCTCGTAATTCCGTCGGA
>NW_013620077.1:0-1158 GCF_000695525.1 Brassica oleracea var. oleracea
TGGCTTTGCAAAACATCTACTCGCTTTTGAAGCGCAGTCGTTGTTTGGCAGCTTCAATTGGTTTGTCGTGCTCATCCATCGTCATCATCACGTAGTTAGATTACTCCCCTCCTTCTAGCGCCAAACTGTTAGGATTTTTGTGTAGGCTCTTTGTGAGTACTACGGAACATTGGACAAGTTGGTAAACCGGGTAAGTTTATAGGTATTTCGTGAGGATTTAGGAAGGATAATAAAGAGATAGGCTTGAAGATACTTTATTAGATAGAGTAAGAAAGAACAAGAGAGGTTACAAAGTATTGAATAAGAACTCTAGTTCTAGCCGTCTAATTCTAGTCTCTAAGCCTTGGGGAAGTCGATCTATCGCTTTAGGGTTTTAGTAGTCCTCATATAGTTGTCTAGGAGTCGGTTTCCTTAGCTTAAACTCTTCCATATTCGGAAATATGAGGATCTCCTTATCGGAAGTTTTCCATTTCTTGGAAGGAAGCTCGGTTCCAGGGACAGAAGTCAGGGTTCCTTCTAGCGGGGACCGGGAGGGTTCCCTTATCGGGGACCCGAGGGTCTGGGTCCTGCCTGGATGCTGGAGGAAATGATACCGGAGTATTTTTCCCCAACAGTTGCGACTTTGATTCTTGTACGTGATGAGAGAGGAAACCTGTATGACCAGGAAGGTCATATGCGTAATGCAATTGGTCAAAGGATAGACGCTCAGGGGGCTGCAATCCCTGAGTCTGAAGCTACATGGGCTACTCTACCTGTAGATGAGGCCGCTCGACCCAGAACATTGGCTGACTACAACCGTCCAGACTAGTTCTACACCAACAGATCAGCCATTCAACCTCCAACTATTCAGAGGGATTTCGAGTTGAAGCTGCAGTACTACACACTCGTGGGACAGACACCGTACTATGGGTTATCTCACGAGCATCCTATGTTCCATCTGGAGAGGTTCGAGGATCTCATATATGCTATTAAAGTCGAGGGAGTCTCTGAAGACTACCTCCTAGGCAAGCTCTTCAAGTACTCACTTGCTGGAGATGCTTCGCATTGGCTTAATCAGCTACCACCAAGATCCCTAACATCCTGGAGTGACATCAAGAATGCATTCTTATGGAACTTCTTTGATGAAGCACATGCTGAAGACTTGAGGAGAAGGATTGC
>NW_013620078.1:0-639 GCF_000695525.1 Brassica oleracea var. oleracea
GTCAAAATATATAAATATGCACCTTTTTATCTTATTGTCTGCATTGGAGAGTTGTCTCAGACATTTCATGAAACACCTTTTGGGTGGGAAATGTCTATTGATCAACTTTTGAGTGGCCAACTCAGAAGATGCATTATAAATACTCTACTAGCAAGGAACAAGAATGATCTACACTAAAACATCCTAGAACTAACCTAATCACCCTTAATCTCCCTAACCCATGAATTCAAAAAGTGATTACCCACTAATCTCCATGATTCCTCTTAGACCCATATTGGATTTCAGATTAATCATGTAGAGAAATATATAAGAATTCAACAAGAACACAAGATGAAAGCAATGAAATCTGAATCAAAAGAAGTTTTTACTAGTTCTTCTCTCTAGAAAAGAGATTATCTGCCTCCAATCACTTACAAAAGTACTTAACTTAGGTTTAGAAAGTGTAAAAACATCAAAAAAAATGACCAAAAGGCCCCTGAAATAACATAAAAATCGTCCAAGCAAAACATGCGGAGTGACCTAGCATAGTCGCTCCAGGAGGTCACTCCCGACGCGTTTCTTTGTGTCTCGACCCGTAAAAATGCGAGTGACTTGAGCTGGTCGCTCTGGCTGGTCGCTCTGGCTGGTCGCTCTGGCTGG
>NW_013620078.1:744-1158 GCF_000695525.1 Brassica oleracea var. oleracea
GCAACCACTTCCATTAGAAAGCTAACTCAATTTTCTATGTCTCCACAAAATATTAGCAACAGGAGATTTCTCTAAAGGCTCCATCCATGCTCATCTTTCACCTCCTTTTGGATCACAATGCTCCCAAACATCTCAAATCATTCCATGGCACACTCCAACACCTAATAAGGACAATGAATGCAAAATGCAACCTAGACATGGCTAAATCCTAATCTATATGATGAAAATGCTCATGGATGAATGGATAAAACAATGTAAATATGCAAGATATCAACGAACTCATAGGGAGAGAGGTTTGAAGGTGGGAGCTCATAGCCAAAAGAAACACAACTAGCAAACACAATTAGCATACTCTATTATTACACTATAGCTTCTCTAGGCCTATCTCAACTCTTTTTGCCCTTACACTCATCA
>NW_013620079.1:0-1157 GCF_000695525.1 Brassica oleracea var. oleracea
TCAGAAGCAATTAAGGAGCTTTTATATGAAAAAATTTTAGTTCTCCATACGCAAAACAGATGTGTTAGTTTATTTTGGATCCATACTTGTGTATCTCTTTTCTACATTTTTTTTGTTAGTTATCATTGTTTAGAATTATTTGTCTAAAAAGTTTAACAACACAATCTTGTATTAAAAAAAACAGATGATCGGTTCATCATTTGGCATTAGTCGGAAAGCATTCCAAACTTGGATCCGACAGTATAGTAATCATTCTACTCTTTAGCACTAAGTGCATTTTTTTCGGAGCTGGCCGGATCAGTTGATATGTATATCAAAGAAAAAAAACTTGATTCTGTTATTGTATGATTTAGACTGAACATGTGCTCTGTTTTAAGTAAATTTCGTATGCTGTTTTTCGAGTTTTGTTTATGCTATGTTTTTGGAGTATCTAGACTTTGACTTCAGTTTGCGTGAGCTTTTATTGAATTTCACTTTTGAGGAAAAAAACAATACTTACTAGCTTCCACTTTTTTTTTGTCATCTAAAGATTATATTAAACGGGGTAAACTAGCTTCCACTTTTTTATTACGTGTAGTTTTTACATTTTCAGGACTAGATTCCACATTTTCCGTATATACATTTTAGATGACATAAGCAAAGAATATGGAAACGAAAAAAAACATTTTGGCATGAGCAAAATGCTTATTTTCTGATTGTTCTGGAAAGGATTTTAAAATTAAAAACCTTAAATACAAAGTACACACACAAAAAATGACGAGTTCAAGATTTCATACAAGTACTGCATCCCATACTAATGCAAAGATATAAATACTTATGAATTAACTAAATGGTAATAATTAATTAAATTTTCTTTATTGCTTATAAAATTTATCTCATTTTATAATTTTATGTATACGAAAAATAAAAAAAATTATTAAAAATAATAATATGGTTCCCTTATTTATTTTTGGTGTACATCAAGTTGCAGCTAGTCTTCAGAGTTAAATTAGAGCTAGTTTGAATTTTAAATAGATAAAATCAGATTAATTTTGTTAAAATGAATTGTGTCGAGATTATTTTTTAGTTTTGTTAAATTTGTTTTCTTAATTGTTTTATATTTTCTTATACAGTATTTTGAGAAAAGTATGAAAAATAAACTAAAGTGGTATCAGTTT
>NW_013620080.1:0-1157 GCF_000695525.1 Brassica oleracea var. oleracea
ACTTAAAGATTATAGTATGTCCATGAGGGGCAGTGAGGACAAATCCGTACATGTCCATACTATTCCATACTATATATAGCTTGGCTGAATCCTTTTATAAATCTGTATTGGTCATTACCCATAGGTCCAAAATCTCAGTCCAAGGCTTGGGGACACACGAATTTACATGCACCTTAACTAATAAGCATCAGACCATTTAAGTGAGCATAGATATTCCCATCTCAAATTTATTACAAATTTATTGGTCATGAGCCAGACATATACCATCTTGAGATATTTGGATAAGCCACCACAAATATATGTGCCGTCTAAGATGGATCCTTAGAAGAGGATGAAGATGGGGATATATGTTGGATATGAATCTCCCACAAATAATGTAGTACCTTGAGCCAAATATGGGTATCTATTTAGTGACCATGAACACGGATTGCAAGTTTAATGAATCCGACTATCCAACATTAGGGGGAGAAAATAATAAGCTGGTAAGAGAAACAAAATGTCATCGACCATCATTGTCTTGGCAAGATCCTCGGACTAAAGAATGTGAAATAGACGTCCAAAGATTATACATTTACAAAGCTAGCTAATCAAATGCCAGACACATTTGCTGACCCCAAAAATGACTAAGTCATATATAAACCAGCTTGTAAAGCACAAACGAAATTTATGTCCAAGAAAGACACAGTCAAGTTGCTACAGAGTCTATACAAGATAGACCAATAGGTTCCAAAAGATAAGAATCCTCGGAAACAAAAGAAAGGTGCAAAAGAATGATAATCAAAATCCAAATCCGAGGTTACTAAGGAAACCATCCCAGACATGGAGATAAGGCCGGCTGGCTCTAAGGTACAGGTACCAAACAATGTAGCTTGGGACGCCAAGCTGCAAAGTATTAAAGGTCCTGATAATAATGAATCTCAATCGATTATATCATGTCTGGAACATAATGGAACCAATAAAGAAACATAAGATGATTTATTTGACAAGGTAGCACTTGAATTTATAAATATAAGCGAGGATCATGAACCCACGTTAGTATAAGAGTGTGCACTCGTAGAACAAATTGGATTGAATGGAAACGTGGAGTTAAATAGTTTAAAAAATAAAGGTGTATTTGGCCATATGATTAAAACACCATATGATGTTAAAACCAGTGG
>NW_013620081.1:0-1157 GCF_000695525.1 Brassica oleracea var. oleracea
AGTCGTCCCAATCATGTTATCTTCAGATTCTCTAGTAGTGATGATGAATGGAGCAAGAAGTATTTTTACGTTAAAGTTGATCCTTCGACGGTTCCTGTGGGTCGGAACCTTAGGGTCACTTGGACTAATCCATCTGGTTAGGAATTCTAGGGATATGCTTTTTCCGTTTTATTCATTTATGGCCGAGTAACCTTTTTGCTCTGATTTACTTGCAGAAATCGAAGATCCTCCGAAGCTCTCTGCCAAGCTCACCAGGGCTCTATACCGCAAGTTGCAGCAGAGTCCCTGTACCTGGGTAGCCTACACCACTTCTCGAATAAGTGCAGCCAGATTCCCAGATACCTACAACGCCTCTTTCCAAGATCCCATTCCTGCTGAGAACCTTGAGAGTAAGTTCTTGTTCGAACCTTTTTAATGATTTTATCGCTTTGAAGTTTTTAAACTTAAGGATTTCCATTGTTCCAGTTTCGGCAGGCGATTCAGTTGTATCGATCTCAACTGGTGCTAGTGCTTCGGGAACTGAAAAGTCTCAGCCAGGTGACATGACTCTGCGACCATCATTCCGTTCTAGGGGTAACCCCTCTAAAGCTGCCAGTGCTTCTCGTGGAAGCGACAGGAACCAAGGAGGATCGTTCCTTATCTCAATGAAGGAAGTTTTGGACGACGGAGGATCCAAACCTGTTGTCGAGACTACTCCAACTGAGGTTGTAGCTCAGGATGCTGCTCCTCTCCCTGAGGTCCAGGTGCCGGAGGCTGACTACCAGGCTCCGAAGGGTACCTCTGAGATCGAGCCGTCGAGACACAAGAGGCCCAGGACCGATCAGGGCGGAGCTCCCACCCGTTCTTCTTCCTCGTCCTCTAGAGGAGGGACTGTTGGGTGGAGCTTTACCCATTCGAAGCCTGGGTCGATCCTGGACGACTCTTGGGGCCTAGCTGCGATAATGAGGCACCTGAAGAGCGTGGGATGTCCCCTTCCAGCGCTCAAGGACCTGACTAACCGAGATGAGTATCTCGATATTGCTCACTGTATGGGTCAGGTGATCTCTATCTGTTCTTTGTTTACATTCTTTGGATACGATGATATATATTTTTTTTTTTTTGGATTTATTCCAGTTGGCTGGGGCTGTTAACAGGGCCCAGCTCAGGTTTGAGAATGC
>NW_013620082.1:0-735 GCF_000695525.1 Brassica oleracea var. oleracea
TGTTTAGTTGTTTGTCAATATTTTCTGTAAACTCTCGGTGGTAGGTACCATTTTTTGTAAACTCTCGGTGGTTCACATTTTCAGGTTTAAAAATAACTAGTATTTTCAAATTCACGATTTGTTTAATAAATATTGTTTTATTATATAATAGCATCACAAACAAGAAAGCACAAATAATAAAATTAGGAATTAAAATAACAAAAAAGAAGTCTGAATAAAGTCGTAAAACATTCATCAAAACAGAAATATTTTACGACTAAATAGCGACTCATAAAATAACTGTAGTCGCTAATCAGTCAGAAATATATTGACTAGTTTACAACTACGAGTACCGACTGATTTATGACTAAAAATACCGACTGGCTTACGACTGCACATAACTGACTGATTAACGACTACAAGAACCCGATTGATTAACGACTTCGAATATCCGACTGATTAACTACTGCATTTAAACAAAATACTTGCCAAGAAAGTAGTTGTAGATTAGACGTTAAATAGTCAGAGTGTAGTCGTAATATAGTATGACTGTTGCCCGACTAGTTGCCGACTGATTTAATTAGTTGTAATTTAGTCGTAAGGGTCGTAATTTAGCAACCGATTCCCGACCGCTCTAATTACCGACACGATGATTGACGACCATAACGTTTAGTCGCTATTCAGTCGTAATACGTAATTTGCGACTGTTTCCCTACCGATTCTTCAGTCGGTATCTACTTGTTTTCTTGTAGTGTT
>NW_013620082.1:742-1157 GCF_000695525.1 Brassica oleracea var. oleracea
ATAGGAGTTAGGATGAAGAAGTTATCCCACTTTCAAATCAGGTCAACCCAGTTTTCTTGTTTGGGAATATGTCAACTTCCTCGTCATTCTAATCAAACCAGGATGAATCGCGATGTAAGAACCTGTATTTGGATACAAAAAGTAGTGGAGAATCACCAGGAAATGGAATAATTCTCATAGGAATTAGGATGACGAAGTTATCCCACTTTCAAATCAGGTCATCCAAGTTTTCCTCATTGGGAATATGACAACTTCCTCGTCATTCTAATCAAACCAGGAAGAATCGCGATGTAAGAAGATGTATTTGGATACATAAAGTAGTGTAGAATCACAAGGAAATGGAATAACTCTCATAGGAGTTAGGATGAAGTATGAGTTTTAAGAGTACTCAGGTTGTATGTGTGTATGAAACCCA
>NW_013620083.1:0-1157 GCF_000695525.1 Brassica oleracea var. oleracea
ATCACTCCCTGTGATAATGATATCATCCACATACACAAGGAGAGCAATCATACCTAAGGGTGTCGTGAGTGTAAAGAGAGTGTGATCCAATTCTGACTTCTTGAAGCCTCGGCCATTCAGAGTTGTGCTCAACTTGTTATACCAAGCTCTTGGTGATTGCTTCAACCCATAAATGGCTTTCTTTAGCCTCAGTCCATTCCCTCTCTTCACTAGATGTTCCAGACCTGGTGGAGGATACATATAGACTTCATCCTCAAGTTCTCCTTGTAGAAATGCATTCTTTACATCCATTTGCCACAATCCCCATCCAAGGTTCACAGCCAAGCTTAAAACAATCCTAATGGGGTGTAGCTTGGCTACTGGTGCAAATGTCTCAATGTAATCCTCTCCATATGTCTGAGTGAACCCTCTTGCTACTAGTCTAGTCTTCTTCCTCTCAATCGACCCATCAGCCTCGTACTTGATTGTAAAGATCCATCTACTAGACACAGTTTTCTTCCCTTTTGGTAGTTCACTCTCATACCATGTATCATTCTTTATCATAGCTCCTGCCTCAGCTCCTACTGATTCCTTCCACTCCTTATCCTCCATTGCCTCTTCATAGCTTCTTGGAATATGATCCTCATCCAAGTGTACCATAAATGCACAATGTGCTTCTGGATATTGAGCAAAAGAACACACGGCCTGAGTAGGATGCTCCACAGCTTGGCATTGTAGTACACTCTTGTGTTTACCCAACTGGAAGGATCCTTTCTCAGCCTTGTACTTCTTCTCAACACTGGCCCTTCTTGTGCCGGTAACTCCATGTCTTGTACACCTTCTTGTGTACTTTCTTCTCTTGGCTGACTTGCTTCAGCTCCTTCATCCCTTAGCTGACTTGCTTCAGCTCCTTCTTAGCTTCTTCTTGTTGATCATTTGATTCTACAGCTTGATCATGAGAGCCAGAACTCTCTTCTCTACTTGTCCCTTCACGGTTTGGAGTTCTTGTTTCATTCCCTCCCTCATGCTCAAGGTTGGAAGTCTGATGATCCGGTGCTGGAGTAGTGCTTCTCCCCCCCCTGATATCCTTGATTCATGTTGATTCCAAGCCCTTCTAGGATAATCCTCAACGTTTCAGCTCTATCAGATGTAAGATCCTTCAAATCTTCTTGAATCTG
>NW_013620084.1:0-1156 GCF_000695525.1 Brassica oleracea var. oleracea
AAAAAAAAAAGAAGAAGAAGAAGAAACAGCAACTCAAGATGGTATCTGTAGTTGTGGACCTAGAAACGAGTTGTTGTAGGAAGATTTTTAACTCTTCCTTTTCTTAAGCACAGCATAGCTTATCCTGAGTTTGTGATGAGCTTTGAAAGCAGAGAACATTACCCGTATTAAGAGTCTCTCACAAGTCATCTTCATCATACATTCCAATCACACTGAAAATTGTTGAAAGCATTGACTGCACCCCCTAAGCGTTGGTTTCCAACATCCTGTTGCACGTTTGGATCTCTCACCATCATCCCAGCTCTTCCATTCATAAGACCATTGTTCCCGTTAATATTAGTCATTCCAAACCCTCCAATACTTGTGTTCACTTGACCGTTGTTCATCATCAGAACACCAGAGCTACTCACATTGCGACCTCCCTTTCCGTCATTCCCAAAAGACTCATGCCCTCCTCCTCCTGAGGTATTATGAGTTTGGTTGTTGTTCATCAGGATCTCATTAAGAATCTTCTGCACCGAGCTAGACTCATTTGCTTCATCAGCCGCAGCCTGTTGAATGGCTGGTAAGTTTGTGGAACCCATGTGATTATTAATAGATGTTATCCCGTTTTGAGATGGATAGTTGTTGTTAGACGAGGAAGTTGGAGACTGAAACGATGGCAGGTTGTGTTGTTGCTGGGATGATGGCGCCATGGTACCCGAGTTGCTTGGTGACTGCATCTGAATTGAGATTCCACCATATGGACTGCTTGGAGTTTTGTAAGCAGCATTCTGATTTCTTTGCTTCATCGAATTTTGGTGGATGCTGCCTGTGGAGGTGGATGCCGAAGCTGCATTGAAGGCATAATTTAATGAGCTTTGCCCACAACTCTGATCCTTGTTTGCAATCTGGGCAACTGATTGATGCTGCTGCTGCCTTGGCTGTTCATTGGGCTGCTGAGCAGAAGGACCAGGCAGTGCAGATGATGGACCTGTTCTCCGTGGAAACTTGGCTAAACTCTCTGTACCAAACATTAAAAAAATTTGACACGAGATATCAAATCAATCAGTCGCAGGTTATAAAAAAAAATAGATTCAGATTCTGCTTGGAAGGAGGCAGATTTACTAACCGATTGGTCCTGTTCTTGTTTCTCTGCTATAATCTATCAAGTCCT
>NW_013620085.1:0-1156 GCF_000695525.1 Brassica oleracea var. oleracea
CCTAGGAGCCAGTATATAAGGAGTCCTAGGCGAGAGGCATGGGGGGGGAAACTTTTCAGAGATTTTCACACAGCAAACTTAGCACTTAGAGCAATTAGGCAACTTTCCGTTTTTTATTTCGAGCTGCGACTCAATTAGGTTTAGCCGAATTAGGGTTCCTAGAACTAGGAATCTCGCCGACAGCTCTCGAGCCCAGGCTTTTACCTTGTTGTAAACGCTCATACGCAAATTCGGAATAAGACTTCTCTTTGCTCTCTTTTTACGATTTCTTATACTTTATCGTTGTTATCTCGTGTTCTGATTGCTTGGCGTGTGGTATTACCAGGTATTCGGGACCTCTGGGAAATTAGGGTTTTGCTAGTTTCCTAATTTAAACGAAAATTGACAGTGCGAATTTTGGTTCCCACAGTTTGGCGCTAGAAGGACGGGGGTACGGATCAATCTAACTCTCAGCCACAAGAGGCTCACAAAACGCTTGATCAAAACAATGTCTGGAAACACGAAAGACAAAATCGCAGTTCGCAACAACACTGGTAAGCCAACCCCAGCCGTCACTGCACCTATGGCCAACAATTACACAAACGCCATAGTGCCTAAAAAAATCGAAAAAAAACCTAGCCGTGACTTTTTGCCAACAAGAAGTGCAACGAAACGAGCTTGCGATTTCTCTGTCGAAACATAAAGGAAAATGATAAATTTTATCAAATCCCGTAAGTTTGGCTCATTTCTGAGCTAAAGCAGTTTCAATGCGTAAGGGTTTTACCAAAACACGTTTTCCGAAAACTTTTCGGAAGGGTAAAACTTGTTCTCCCAAAAACCGCAGAAAACTCCTAGGTTAATCGCGGAAAAAAAAGCGCAGCAAATCGATTACACAGCTCGGTCGCTACGTAATGATCGAGCTCTAGCCAAGCTCGGTCGCTACGTAGCGACTGAGCACGCACAAGGCTCGGTCGCTATGTAGCGACCGAGCACGCACACAGCTCGGTCGCTACGTAACGACCGAGCACGCACACAGCTCAGTCGCTACGTAGCGACCGAGATCAAGCCAACTCTCCACTCGCTACATAGCAACCTGTAAGGCCTCAGAAAGTTCCTCCCTTTCGTTCTCGTTTGAATCCTCATCGAAACGCTTTTTGTTTCGTTTCAATCGGAGTTT
>NW_013620086.1:0-1156 GCF_000695525.1 Brassica oleracea var. oleracea
TTTGTATTTATTTTTCAGAAAAGTTCCATCAACAACAATCACCCTACTCATTGCATTGTAGAATTCTCGAACTGATTGCCCAAACGACATAAATAGATACATGAATCTCCCATCCTCAGTTGTTTCATAGTGCGTGTGGGTACCAGGATTAGCTTCTTTAATCATATGCAAATATTTTGGTATTTTAGCATAACTTTCATCTGGTATACCTCGAGCCGCTGCAATTTCATACTCACGAGCTTCCCAAGCTTGCCAATAAGTAATCTTGCAACTATGCTCCAGTCTCATGAACTGAATGATGTCATTTGCTTTTGGGCCATCATTGGCATCATCAAATCGATGTTGTATCAGCTTCCCAATTGTTCTTGTCGATGCTGTTTTTCCGAATTTGCTTTTCTTCGAAGGAGCACATGAATGTATTCCCACCCACTTGTTAATCATGAAGTATGTAGACCCATTCAAACATTCTGCACGTAGAGTCTAGTTGCACAGTTTATCCTTACATTGAATATACCACCACTTTCTCGTTGATTTGAGAACAATGTAATCATAATTATTCTTCATTGCCCAAATTTCCATTGTTGCCTTCAGAACACGTTTACTTCTGAAAAATTTGATCCTTCTTCACGAAATCTATGCTTCCAGATTGGCCGTTGTTTTCACGCTCTCCATTGTTTTCACTCCTTAAACCAGCATCACTGAAACCATCTTTTGCGGCATGATTCTTCGTTTTATGAGTCGACTCTTTTGACGGTATGGCAAAGTCTCCTTGATTTGTTTCAGGAACTTTCAAATCGATATTGACTCGTTCCTTTTCTTTTGCACCAGTAGCAGACAACGTGACACACAAGGTTGTAGACGAACTCTTCTTCTTGTAGCTCACAAAATTAGATACTTGTCGATCATTGCTGATAATAATGGGAGGATTCCCTCTTTGATTCACCATCTCATAACTGAACTCGGCATTAACGAGCATATGGTCGACCCCATAATCCTCACACACGATGATCTTGAGCTGCTTCAACAAAGTAGTAGTTTCTAATGTTACCATTCGACCACCCCTTGTTTTGTCTACCAAGAAACTCCACTGATCACTGCAACTTGAGATACATTCACCAGATTTAACATAGATTAGAACCATGTTGTATTGATAGAT
>NW_013620087.1:0-771 GCF_000695525.1 Brassica oleracea var. oleracea
AACTTGCTCGGCTTGTGAAGCTAAAATGAAAGGCTCAAATTTGTTGTGTCTTCTTTCAAAATTGACATCCACAACACCAAATTTGTTATACCGAATCCCTCGGTTCACAACAAGATCGAACCATTCACATTTGACGAGGATGCATTTTAGCTTCAATAACCCCAAAAATTCCACTTCAATAATCTCCTGCAAGATCCCGTAAAAGTCTGTTTCACCTTTCACACATATTCCGTAGTTACTCGTTGCCCGATGTCTCCCATACTCGTATCTGTGAAAGGTAAATCCTCATGTGAAATAAATAGGTGATGTGGTGACCTTTGCAACTGGACCTTGAACCAATTCGTGAAACCATACAGGATAATAAGGATCGTCATAATCAACCTGCAAAAAGCAGATATTCTTAATTAATATTGAAGTATCAAAACACTTACTTAATTAATCAATGTATGAGATATATTACGTACCTGTGATTTTAACCACTTGACAAAGTGCTTATCTTTACGTGTGTCCACATCAGTTGCAGATATTCGTGGTATTTCTCCTTCAACTTGAGATACAAACATGCTGCAAAATAAACAAATAATCAAGTCATACATAATTAACTTCAATTCATATAATTAACATTCACAAAAATATTTACCTTTCAAAGTAACGGGTCACTGCATCCTCGCAGTTTAGCAAAATATAAGGGTGGACACTATGTTTATCCTCTTCACATGACCGCCATACTTCTTTCGTTTTACCACCAAACCGTCCAATTTCACAGAAAAT
>NW_013620087.1:947-1156 GCF_000695525.1 Brassica oleracea var. oleracea
GTTGTGAACAGGTCCACGAAGCAATGCTTCATACGGTAGGTGGACAACTAGATGCTCCATGACATCAAAAAATGAAGGAGGAAATATCTTCTCTAGGTTGCACAATATGATCGGAATGTCCTGATGAAGTTGTTTGATGACTTCTTCCTTGAACGTACGTGCGCTAAGATCTCTGAAAAATGCGCCGATGGCTGTATATTGCAAAAGTA
>NW_013620088.1:0-1156 GCF_000695525.1 Brassica oleracea var. oleracea
ATGAAAGGAATATGTTAAGATCTCCAATGTCTTGAGTGTAGACAGCGTTTCCTTCATCGTCTAGCTTGTACACCATTAAAGTTTTGGTTCTCATTCTAGCGATACCAGCCTTGGTGATCTTGATTGTCTTCTTGTACTGCTTGACCAAGAAAGTTTCACCCGTGGGTCGTGATTCCACCAAGTGCTCGCTCCTGCAGCACAAATCCATAAGATTCTGTTTAGCCTTGGTGAGCTTGGGCATGTTTTTAAACCGCAACCTCTGAAACGTGGGGTTATTGCTGGGTTTGTAGGGATCCCATGAACCGATGAGATGGCCTCCAGATCCGGGAATACGAAACATATTGTCTTTCTTGGAAAACATGACACGGGAGGAGTAGAAGCAGGGGTTTTCGATCTTGATGTTGGTCCACTCTGGTTTACCACTCTTACCGGCTGGTTTGCAAAAGCTGAGCTGCGGTCCCAAGAACTTGATAGCCACGACACAGTCCTCATCATCCTCTGGAGAAGATGAGGACACTGACACGTTGGTGATGATTTTGGTTTGGCAATGAGGCAGAGTCACCAGAGGAGGCAGTGGGATGCGTTTCGGATTTGTATCAGAAGCAACAGGGTTGAAATCGTCTTGGAGACGCAGCACTCCATCTTCCTTTAGAGTAGCTATCCAGCCACCGGATGCCCCTATTATTATCTTTGAGTCTTCATCATCCACTAACTCCAGAGGCACCTTCTTCTCCAAATCCTTGCACTCAAGTTCATTTAAATTCATTACCACAAGTTTTCCGAGATCCCCTCCACAGGGCTCGGCCAAGACGATTCTACAAGGAGGGGTTTGAAGCAAGGAAGTTGAGAATCCTCTAGAGTGAAGAAGAAGAGAGGATCTCACGGACACATGAGGTTTCCCAAGTCCGAGACTCGAGAGCCGTCTCAGAAGCATAGACATATGGGAGCGAAAAGAGATCTAAAAGAGAGAGAGCGAGAGAGATAAAAAGAGGAATCTAGCTGAAGAGTTGATGTTAGGTTCATCTTCTCCATTAATACCAGAGGACCAGCCTTGGCCACCAAGTATTCGTTTTCAATAAATGGACCAGACACAATCTTAACTTGATATTTTATTTCAACTAAAAGTATCTTTGACTTGCCTTTTTTTCCTTTTATT
>NW_013620089.1:0-1156 GCF_000695525.1 Brassica oleracea var. oleracea
CTGAAACTTTGACAGCGTTTCCTTCCCCTCAACATTCTTCTTCTTCTTCCCTTTTGCTGCCTTAACACCTGGGGGACGCTCCTCTGTCCCTGTTTCATTGGCATGTGAAGTCTCTGACTGTGAACCCTCATCACACTTCCTCCTTTTAGCGGTTCCTTGGTATGAGAGTTCACACCATTTTTGATCATTCCGAAGCTCTTTCCAAGCATGCTCAAGGATAATTTTTTTTGGGGGGTTATTGAAGAATATTTCATGAGCTAATTTGAGAACATCATTCTCATTTTGACCACTCGTTTTCTCTCTACTTGCAGCTTCAAAAGCCCCACAGAACTTGTTGACTTGATCATTTATCTTGTGCCAACGCTGCTTGCAATGAGTGTATTCTCGGAGTTCAGTGGCTGCAACCTTAGGACTTGCCGCAAAGTAAGCGGCAATCCTTTTCCAGAATGTCCCAGACCGTTACTCATTTCCCACTACTGGATCTTTGCTTGTGTTGAGCCAGGAGCTGATGAGTACCATATCTTCTACAGAAGTCCACATCCTGCGTTCCTTACGCTCAGCAGGAGTGTCTTCAAGGACAGTATCTTCAACTAAACTAAAGACACTTTGTTGACTCGTAAGGAGATCAACAAAGTTAGTACTCTGCCGGTATGGATTGGAATCCATCTCCCGAGAATGTCACAGAAAGAACGGAAAAAAAGAAGAAGCTAAAACAGATTGAAAGAAGAGAAGAAGAAGCAATGTTGATCACAGAAGAGAGAAAGAGAAGAACACTATTTTAAAGAGAAGAAACAATTAAATGGAGTTGACATCAACCAAACACATTCATCACACTATTTTAAAGAGAAGAAGCAATGTTTAAGACAGAAGAGAGAAAGAAAATCAGGCTATTTTAAAGAGAAGAAACATTTAAATGGAGTTGACATCAACAAAACACATTCATCACACTTCATCACACTTTCTATCTAACCATCAACCTATTTATTACTAACACAACCATTAACTACCTAACTCAACATTAAAGCACTCAATAAATTCGAAAGGAGTAGATATTTACATGTATTGCTCTGCTTTGCACTCCTCTAGTTTAAGGTTCCTTCCTCTTGTATCGTGGATCCACACACTCTGACCCAAACACACAAACAGGAAGTAAAAA
>NW_013620090.1:0-1155 GCF_000695525.1 Brassica oleracea var. oleracea
CCAGTGCGAATCTATGTCACACGTAAAAACATTTGCTTCTATACCAGGAGTACGCAGTTATATCCTCGGCTCCTGCTCCGGCCATCTCCTACTATACACGAGTGGCCTCTACGTCGTGAATCCTCTTACAAAGAGGTTTCGACTCTTGGATCACTCTGGTTCAATGCTTCTTGCTACAATATTCAATGGTCCCAACAACAAGGCTAATAATACAGAAGACAGAGCTATGTGCGTTGGTTTTGCGCTAGATCAAAGTCGAGCGACCACCATCAAGAGATTCAAGATCATTTGCATACTTGAGACTCATACGACGTACGCATTTGAGATAAGCGACGGAAACTCGTGGAGATTTTCTGAAACAATCATCACCACCACCAATTCAAAAAGTGAGCTCACAAAGCGAATGAAACCTGTTTACTTTGAGGGCACTCTACACTGGTTGAGAAACGACGGTAGCATCATAGCTTTCAATATTGAGACAGAGCAAGCACGCTTGATTCCCTCCGTATTCCATCCAGAACCAGAGATGAAGCTGCTTTTCACGCTCGACGATAAGATCAATCGTCTAACCTTAATATCTGGGACCAAAAACACAATCTCAGTACACACACTAATGGGAGATACCTCCAAGTGGGTCCTTGCCAGGCAGATCGAGAATGTACTTATTACAGATAGTGAGTTGGAATACTGGAACGTGGTTGCATACGATGGGAAGCACATGGTGGTGAGAGATAAAGAAAAGGATAGTTCAACTGGTGTGGCTCATGTGTACAACATGGAAGATAACCGTTGGGGAGCGTGGTGGCCAACCGCATGTCAGGCCAAGTACAACCTAGACGTCTTTAGGTTTACACCCTTCTTTTCCTTTTTCGAGCATACAGAGTTGGTTGAAGATTCTACAAACGAACATCTAGCTCGAATTATGAGACTCATTGACACAACCAAGCGAACAAATCCAGTGTTTAGATTGATGGCGTTAGGATATGATAAATAAAATATATCCTGATGATTAGTGTTTGTTTCACATATGCATCACATGGTTTGACTATTTGGAGTCAATAATTAATATAAAGTTATATAAGACTGTTTTATAAGAAAAATTCAGACCCAAATCTCTTTATGTTCAACTAATGGATGATGATGTGAAAGGAGCAA
>NW_013620091.1:0-1155 GCF_000695525.1 Brassica oleracea var. oleracea
CGTCTTCTTCTTGATTATTTTCTCCACTCTAGGCATATTCTTCTTACACTTAGCAATTGTGCGTTGTAGATAATAAACTCCCTTGTGATATTTTCCTGATATCACCCTCTTATTATCTTTGTAGAAGTGCACCATAAAATTGCTTCCTTTGTACTTGCAACCTGATTTTTCTAACATCCCATAAGAAATTAAATTTCTTCTCACCTCCGGAATGTACCTGACACCTGTGAGTATCACTTCAGAGCCATCTGAATTCCGAATCTTTATTTTCCCAATTCCTTTGATGTCACATTGAGTGTTATTAGCCATTAACATTGAACCACCACTGAACTCCTTGAGATCAAACATAACCTCCTTGTTTGATGTACTATGATAAGAACATCCAGAATCCATGATCCATTCTTGCTTAGTGTCTTGCACACTAGTTGTCAACACTAACGGTTGCTTCGGCTCCGTCGCAATGTTTGCAGATTCTCTATGTCTCCTCTTAGGACATTTTCTTTTCCAGTGTCCTTCTTCTCCACAGATAAAACAACTTGTATTGTTTTTATCGAACCTTTGCCTTGACTTAGATCTGCCCCTGCTGTTAGATTTTCCTCTATAACCCTTTTTTTTCTGATCTGCCCCTTGATTCCACGTACAAACCCTCTTCATCAGACCTGGATTTATTCAGCAATCACTTCTCCTTTAACTCCACTTCCTTGGAGTATGCTGAATTAATCACATCGTTCATGGTAAGAGTTTCTTTTGCCGTCCGGCAGAGCGTGTCAACTAGTGAATCATATTGTTGGGGCAAGCTAGATAGAACTTGAATTGCCTGGTCTTCATCGCTGATGTTGATGTTAAGACTTGAAAGATCTGAAACTAGCTTGAGAAAAGTATCCAGATTTTCTTCAATACTCTTGTGATCATCCATCTTGAAGCTCGCAAACCTTTGCTTCATGTAGATCCTATTAGGAAGTGTCTTTGTTTGGTAATCTCTTTCCAAAGCCTTCCAAACCCCTAGTGCAGTTGTTTCTTTCATCACCTTACGCAGAACCAAATTTCCTAGGCTCATGCATATTAGATTCTTTGCCTTTTTATTCTTTAGTGGATCTATTTTGACTTATGGAAGTTCTTCGTCTTTGGCCTTGTCTGTATCAGACGCCGTGACCG
>NW_013620092.1:0-169 GCF_000695525.1 Brassica oleracea var. oleracea
CCTCTTCTGACCTTGTCAAACACCTAAAGGGACTCCTTTGAAGCTGACTCTCCAAAAGAAACACCAACAAACACAAACTTGAATTTTAAAGGATCTAGCTCTTGAAAAATCTCAAGAACTCTCAAGAACACTCAAGAACATTTAGAAAAACGAAATCACTCTCTCCTTT
>NW_013620092.1:218-1155 GCF_000695525.1 Brassica oleracea var. oleracea
TAGAGAATGATTCAAACAACCAGAGATACTTAGATTCAAAGATTAAAGAGATTAAGAGATTATAGTGAGAGAATCAAGAGAGAGACTCAAAACTCCGTTAATTATTAAAGATGAGGTTTACAACATACTTATATGAGAGAGACAATCAATTTCGAAATCAATCAGATAAGATAGAGGTTCAGGGCATGTGTAGTCAAAGAGAGCCATCCAAAAGCAGCCAATGGGAGTCTTCACATGCTTGATCCCTTTCGCATCTTTTACTAGATGATGTCTACTTTACAGCCTGTCTCCAGCCTTATCCAGCCCTAAACCTTATCCAGACTGCTCCTCCCATATCCATACAGCTCCTTGGTTGTGGCTTACTCTCCAATGTGAGCCAAGGTAACTTTCCAAGCTTTAACTTAGTTACCACAGTAAAACCAAAGTTACTGTGATAACTCCAAAGTTACTGTGGCAACTCCAAAGTTACTGTCTGTCTCAATCCTCATTCTCTATCAATGTAATCACTCTTTATTACCTCATCTAAACATTCTCAACCACTTTATGTAACCAAATCAAGCTTCTTGCAAAGTGATTCATCCTTGTTTGATTGGAACGACGAAGAAGCTGTCATATTCCCAAACTGGGAAACTGGAATCACATGATTTGAAAGTGAAACAACTTCTTCATCCCGACTCCTATGAGATTTATTCAACTTCCTCGTGATTCTACACCACTTTATGTATCCAAATCAACCTTCTTGCAAAGTGATTCATCCTGGTTTGATTGGAACGACGAAGAAGATGTCCTATTCCCAAACTGGGAAACTGGAATCACATGATTTGAAAGTCGGATAACTTCTTCACCCCAACTCCTATGAGATCTATTCAACTTCCTGGTGATTCTCCAACCTTTTATGTAACCAAATCAAGCTTCTTACAAAGTGATTCATCCTGGT
>NW_013620093.1:0-1155 GCF_000695525.1 Brassica oleracea var. oleracea
TTTCTTGATTCCATGACTGTATTTTCATGAATGTCTGATATTTCAGAATTATGTACCAGAAATCGAAAAGCATTACTGTTATGTGCATATCCGATGAAGATGCAATCCACTGTTTTAGGTCCAATAATGACCTTCTTTGGTGGCGGTACTACAACTTTTGCCAGGCACCCCCACACTTTGAGGTATTTATACGAAGGTAAATTATCTTTCCATAATTCATATGGAGTTTTGCCAGTTACTTTGTGTGCAATTTTGTTGAGGATATAATTAGTGGTAAGCAATGCTTCCCCCCACATGTTCTGGGGTAACCCAGATTCCTGCAACATTGCATTCATCATCTCTTTTAGAGTTCGATGTTTGTGTTCAGCAACTCCATTAGATTCTGGTGAGTAAGGAGCTGTAGTTTGATGGATTATTCCATGTTCTTTACAGAATGCATTGAATGGACCATCATACTCGCCTCCTCTGTCGCTTCTAACTACTTTAATAGTTGTTTTAAGCTGATTTTCGACCTCGATTTTAAATTCTTTAAATTTTTCTAAAGTTTCGTCTTTGCTATGTAGTAAATATACATAACAATATTTTGTGCAGTCATCTATGAAGGTCACAAAGTACTTTTTACCACCTCTAGTTTGTAAGTATTTTAAATCACATAAATCTGTGTGAATTAAATCTAGAGGTTTATTAGTTCTTTCAACACGAGGTGATGGCGTTTTCGTGAGCTTAGCCTGTACGCATACTTCACATTTTTGTTTACTTGTTTTGCATTTAGGAATTAGATTTAAATTCATTAATCTTTGTATAGATTTGTAGTTTACATGGCCTAATCTTTCATGCCATATATTAAAAGACTCAACCAAATAAGCAACTGGCTCTTTCTTATTCATTGAAACTTTTGAAGCTACAACTTTCGGAGGGACTGTCATTACATTCAACTTGACAAGTCCACCCTTAACATACCCTCTTCCCAAATACATCCCAGTTTTCCTAATCACGAGCTTGTCCGCCTCAAAATTTGTGGCGAATCCATTCTTGCTGAGCAAGGTTCCCGAGACCAGGTTCTTCCTCATGTCAGGCACATGCTTCACATTCGTTAGAGTGACCTCGTGTCCAGATGTCATCTTCAAAATCACATTGCCGCATCCTTCAATCTTG
>NW_013620094.1:0-1155 GCF_000695525.1 Brassica oleracea var. oleracea
AACACCAAAGATCATAGGCTTCAGTATTAGAGCATTTACCGAAAAAAATCAATATATTCGTAGGGGTTTGTTTACCCATAGATTTTGAGAAAAATTCAAAAATATGAAAATTCTGTTTTAATGCATAGTTGCATCTTTCACTAACATATGATGAAGGTCAAAACAGTTTGGAACCTTTGTTGTCTCCGATTTTATAGTGGTTAGTCCACCAATTTAGGGAGTATTATGAAGTTTTACTAAATTAATTGACAAAAAATTAAGACGATGCCCTTGAGCCATAAAAGAGAGTTTAATATACCTTAAAACAAATGTAGAATATGTTTAGAAATTTTAAAACAACACCAAAGATCATAGGCTTCAGTAGTAGAGCATTTACCGAAAAAATCAATATATTCGTAGCGGTTAACCCATAGATTTTGAGAAAAATTAAAAAATATGAAAATTCTGCTTTAATGCATAGTTGCATCCTTTACTATCATATGATGAAGATTAAAGAAGTTTGGAACCTTTGTTGTCTCCGATTTTTTAGTGGTTCGTCCACCAATTTAGGGACTATTATGAAGTTTTACAAAATTAATTGACAAAAAAATTAAAACGATGCCCTTGTGCCATGAAAGAGAGTTTAATATACTTTGATACAAATTTAGAACGTGTTTAGAAATTTTAAAACAACACCAAAGATCATTGGCTTCAGTATTAGAGCATTTACCGAAAAAATTAATATATTCGTAGGGGAACACCCATAGATTTTGAGAAAAATTCAAAAATTCAAAAATTTAAAAATTATGTTTAATGCATAGTTGCATCTTTCACTAACATATGATGAAGGTCAAAGAAGTTTGGAACCTTTGTTGTCTCCGATTTTTTAGTGGTTCGTCCACCAATTTAGGGACTATTATGAAGTTTTACAAAATTAATTGACAAAAAAATTAAAACGATGCCCTTGTGCCATGAAAGAGAGTTTAATATACATTAATACAAATGTAGAATGTGTTTAGAAATTTTAAAACAACACCAAAGATCATAGGCTTCAGTATTAGAGCATTTACCGAAAAAATCAATATATTCGTATGGGTTAACCCATAGATTTTGAGACAAATTGAAAAAAATGAAAATTCTATTTTAATGCATAGTAGCATCCTTCACTAACATATG
>NW_013620095.1:0-457 GCF_000695525.1 Brassica oleracea var. oleracea
TTCGTTTCTCTAGAAAATATCGATTTTATAGTTGTTAGTTCACCAATCTAAGGAGTATTATGAAATTTTACTAAATTAATAGACTAAAAATTTAAACGATGCCCATGTACCATGAAAGAGAAATTATTATAAATTAATACAAATGTAGAATGTGTTTATAAATTTTAAAACAACACAAAAGATCATAGGCTTCAGTATATAGAATATTTATCGAAAACTCAATATTTTCGTAGGGGTTAGTTAACACATATATATTTAGAAAAATTCAAAAATATTAATATACTTTTTTAATGATTAGCTGCAGCCTTCACTAACATATAATGAAGGTCAAAGAGGTATGTAACGTTCGTTGTCTCCGTTTTCTAGAAAATAGCGATTTTATAGGGGTTAATCCACCAATTTAGAGAGTATTATTATGAGGTTTTACTAAATTAATTGACAAAAAATTAAAACGATG
>NW_013620095.1:596-754 GCF_000695525.1 Brassica oleracea var. oleracea
GTTTACACACAGATTTTGAGAAAAATTCAAAAATATGAAAAACTGTTGAATGCGTAGATGCATTCTTCAGTAACATATGATGAAGGTCAAAGAGGTTTGGAACTTTTCTTGTCTCCGTTTCTCTAGAAAATATCGATTTTATAGTGGTTAGTCCACCA
>NW_013620095.1:868-1155 GCF_000695525.1 Brassica oleracea var. oleracea
AAAGATAATAGGCTTCAGTATATAAAACATTTACCGAAAAACTCAAAATCTTCGTAAGGGTTAACACATTTATTTTGAAAAAAAATTAAAATATGAAAATTATGTTTTAATGCATAGTTGCATCCTTCACTAACATATGATGAAGGTCAAAGAGGTTTGAAACTTTTCTTTTCTCCGTTTCTCTAGAAAATATTGATTTTATAGTTATTAGTTCACCAATTTAACAAGTATTATGAAGTATTACTAAATTGGTAGACAAAAAAATTAAACGATGCCCATGTACCATG
>NW_013620096.1:0-1155 GCF_000695525.1 Brassica oleracea var. oleracea
TTGCCTCATGTACTAATATATGGTGATGGTCAAAGAGGTTTGGAACCATTGTTATCTTCATTTCTCTAGAGATTAGCGATTTTATAATGGTTAATCTATTAATTTAAGGAGTATATGAAGTTTTACTAAATTAATTTATAAAAAATTTGATCGATGCTCAAGTACCATGAAAGAGAATTTATCATAAATAAATACAAATGTAGAATATGGTTAGAAATTTTAAAACAACACTAAAGATTATAGGCTTCAGTATATAAAGCATTTACCAAAATTCAATATTTTTGTAGGGGTTATCACATAGATTTTGAGAAAATTTCAAATTTATGACAATATTGTTTTAGTGCATAGTTGCATCTTAAACTAACATATGATGATGTTGAAAGAGGTTTGGAGCCTTTGTTGTCTCTGGTTTTCAAGAAAATAGCGATTTTATAGTTATTATTCCACTGATTTTGGAGTATTACAAAGTTTTACTAAATTAATTAATAAAAAATTATAACGATTCTCATATACCATGAAAGAGAGTTTAAAATACATTAATGCATTTATAGAATATGGTTAGAAATTTTAAAACAACACAAACAAATTAAGGCTTTAATATATTGAGAGTTTAATGTAAAACTCAATATTTTCGTAGGGGTTAAACACATAGATTTTGAGAAAAATCCAAAAAATATAACAATATTGTTTTAATAGATAGTTTCCTTCTGTACTAATATATGATGATGGTTAACGAGGTTTGAAATCTTGGCTGTCTACATTTCTCTAGAGAATATTGATTTTATAACGGTTAGTCCACTAATTTAGGGAGTATATGAAGTTTTACTAAATTAACTTATAAAAAATATTGAACGATGCTCATGTACGATGAAAGAGAGTTTAGCATACATTAATACAAATGTAGAATGTGGTTAGAAATTTTAAAACAACACTAAAGATTATAGGCTTCAGTATATAAAACATTTATCAAAATTTAATATTTTTGTAGCGGTTAACACACAGATTTTAAGAAAGTTTCAAAAAATACGATAACATTGTTTTAATGCATATTTGCATATTACGCTAACATATGATGATGCTGAAAGAGGTTTGGAGCTTTTGTTGTCTATGGTTTTCAAGAAAATAGCGATTTTATAGTTATTATTCCACCGATTT
>NW_013620097.1:0-1155 GCF_000695525.1 Brassica oleracea var. oleracea
GTAATTTGTAATGAGAGTGCTAATTCAAATCAACATGCGTCAAGATTCTTTGTATAGATGGTTTGTTCAGGGCCGATTTAGTCGGACTTGGAGTTAAAAAAAAGTAGGAGAATTGTTTTTAGGCCAAAAGAATAATAACTATGTTCTATTAGGGTAATCTCATATATTTAATTTCTTATTAATCTAAATATTTTCAAAATAGCAATATTGTCCTTAATTTCAATCTAAAGTTTGAAATTACAATTAATAAAAAAAGGTTAAATAAATATAATTTTTAACTAAAATACTTTAAAAAAATATTAAAAATCCCAAAAAATTTAAATTGCCACAAATACCACTTTCCTAGTACCACTTTTCATGTTTACACTAACCACTGTTACCATCACTTTTAATGAAGGGTAAAAGACACTTATACCCTTAGGATTAATTAATCTAGACTTAGAGTTTAGAGTTGGGGGTGAATTATGATTTTTGGAATGTGGAATTTAGGATTCTAATAAATATATAAATAAATATTAAAAATATATACAAAAAAATTTGAAAAAAAAAACCGAACAAGGGTATAAAAATTTTGAAAAAAAAGAATTTAATAAAAAAGTTTGAATTTGAAAAAGTATAATTTGAAAACATAAAAAAATATTATTTCTTTATTTTTTATTTAAATAATGATTTATTATATATATATATATATATAACAAGGGTATAAAAGTCTTTTGACAGTTCAGATCAGGATCGACCGGTTCGGATCAAATGGTTTCCAAATCGATGATTTAATTTTTTTAATTTAAAAATTGATTTTATAAATCGCAATTTTATTTTTATTCAAAAAAAAATATTTCCAAATATTCTCTTCCCATATTTCTGGAACTGATTATTTTTATCCGTAGAATCTGTATTCTACTATATGTAGAACACATTAAACATGTTTGAAATCGATTTATACTAGTTTTAGATTTATAGTAATGTGTAGATTTTGATTTCTACATGTTTTAGATTTATAGTAAAGTGTAGATTCCAGATTCTACAGATTTTAGAACGATATGTTAAGCGTGGAATGTGTTTTCCAAATATTTTTAAATTGCTATTATTTACGTAGATCACGTATTCTACATATTAGATTCAATGAAAAAAGTGGATTACATTTTCTACTGTGTA
>NW_013620098.1:0-542 GCF_000695525.1 Brassica oleracea var. oleracea
CCATCAGATGCAAGAGCCTGGAAACATTTCAACAAAGTACATCTGGAATTCGCTAGCAATAGGCGAAATGTGTATCTCGGATTATGCACAGATGGATTTAGTCTATTCAGAATGTCAGGGAGACAATATTCATTGTGGCCAGTCTTTCTTACGCCATAAAACCTGCCACCGGAGATGTGCATGCAACGGGAGTTGTTATTCTTGACCATATTAATACCTGGTCCGAACCATCCAAAAAGGTCTCTGGATGTTTTCCTACAACCACTGATAAAAGAGTTGAAGGATTTGTGGTCAACAGGGGTGAGGACGTATGACTGCTCAACGAAGACGAATTTTACGATGAGAGCGATGCTTTTGTGGACCATAAGTGACTTTCCTGCCTATGGGATGTTATCTGGATGGACTACACATGGGAGATTAGCTTGTCCATATTGTAATGGAACGACCGATGCGTTTCAACTGAAGAATGGTAGGAAGACAAGTTGGTTCCATTATCACCATCGATTTCTTCCCATTGGCCATCCGTACCGAAGAAACAAGAA
>NW_013620098.1:765-1155 GCF_000695525.1 Brassica oleracea var. oleracea
CAAGATCATGAATGTTTTGGAGATAAGTGATGATTTTAAAGCATTTTGGAGATATTTGGAGCAAGCACCCGAGATGACCATCGAGATCGACTATCAGTCGATATTGGAGAGCTAGAATCGATTGATACACAGGACATGGTGTCGTTCGACAGCGAAGCGCGCATGAAGCCCGTTTGGTCACAGCCAACTTGAAGCCCAAGATTTCACTATTTTACAAGATTGCCCTTACCCTAATTATATAAGGTTTGCCGCCATGTTAGAGGCAAAGTGTGCTTTCTTTGTGTTTCATTGTTTTATTGATAGATAGGAGAGAATATCCAAAGTTATAATTTGTGATTGTAACTCATTGATATCTATATTATTATTCTATGAAGTTTTTATACTTAACTG
>NW_013620099.1:0-131 GCF_000695525.1 Brassica oleracea var. oleracea
TATATATATATATTATTTCATTCATATTAAATAATTTTGTCTTGATTTTTAATCCTAAAAATCTTTTAATTAAATATCATGACAAGATTCTAATCACCTCCTTTTGAATTTGTTCGAAAAATGAGAGTTTT
>NW_013620099.1:247-1155 GCF_000695525.1 Brassica oleracea var. oleracea
GAGGTTTAACATAAATAAGATGACATTAGGCATGGACATTCGGGGTCCCAATCGGATTTCGGTTTTATCCATTCAGGTTTTGGTTTTTTGGGCTTATCAAAATCAGTCCTATTCGGGTTATATAAAAGTTCGGTTCGGAACCGGTTCGGGTTCTATCGGGTTCGGGTCGGGCTAGTAAATCTTCAAAGAACCAGTATAACCCATTGTACTTTCGGGTTCGGATCCCAATCGGTTCTTCGGTTTAAAAATACCTGATTTTGTACTTATTTTGTAACTAAAACATAAATGAAATCGGTTCTTCGGATTTAAAATACATGATTTGTACATATTTTAATAGCCAAAACATAAGTAAAATCGATTCAAAAATAAGAAAAAACATCAAACGTGATCATTTAAAATCAAGCGGAAGATAAACATAGTTAGTGACAGAAAGAAAACCAGATAAATGAAATCATAAAACAAAAACTAATTTTTCATGAAATGAGAAACATTATTCAATGAAAACAAAACCAAAATCTAAAAACTTCAGTCTTCAACCGCCACACTATACCATCAACCTTCATATAATAGATAATTATTTTAGAAGTTCAATAATATCTTAAAGTATTTTGGATATATATTAAGAATTAAGATCATATTTGGTAAAAGTTCTTTTTGTGATTTTAAATGTT
Source organism: Brassica oleracea var. oleracea (assembly GCF_000695525.1). NCBI lineage: Eukaryota > Viridiplantae > Streptophyta > Magnoliopsida > Brassicales > Brassicaceae > Brassica > Brassica oleracea. Next base: position 919 of record NW_013620099.1, read on the forward strand.
TCGGGTTCTATCGGATATCCATTTAGGTCCGGGTTCGGTTCGGATAATACCCATAACCCAAATTACCAAAAAACAAGATCCATTCGGTATTTGCGTCGGGTTCGGATCGGTTCGGATTCCTTTTTATCGGATCGGGTTCGGTTTGGATTTTCGGGTTCGGTTTATTTGCCCAACCCTAATAGTTTACATTTACTAGAATGGTAAAGTATTATGTATATTTTTAACGGTATACTTTTG
>NW_013620100.1:0-1154 GCF_000695525.1 Brassica oleracea var. oleracea
AACCATGTGTTAACCCCCGCTTCGAAAATATTGAGTTTTTGGTAAATGTTTTATATACTAAAGCCTGTAATCTTTAATTTTGTTTTAAAATTTCTAACCACATTCTAAATTTGTATTAATGTATTTTGAGCCCTTTTCATGGTATATGAGAATCGTTATTATTTGTTTATCAATTAATTTAGTAAAACTTCATAATACTCCCTAAATCGATGAAATAAGTACTACAAAATAACAATTTTCTTGAAAAACGGAGACAACAAAGACTCCAAACCTCTTTGAACATCATCATTTGTTAGTCCAAGATGCAAATATGCATTAAAACAATATTGTCACATTTTTTTTAAATTTCTCAAAATCCATGTGTTAATCCTTTCGAAAATATTGAGTTTTTGGTAAATATTTTATATACTGAAGCCAATAATCTTTAGTGTTGTTTTAAATTTTATAACCACATTCTACATTGGTATTAATGTATTTTGAGCCCTTTTTCATGGTATATGAGAATCGTTATAATTTTTTTATCAATTAATTTAGTAAAACTTCATAATACTCCCTTAATCGATGAAAAAACTCCAATAAAACAACTATTTTCTTGAAAAACGGAGATAACAAAGGCTCCAAACCTCTTTGCACATCATCATAGGTCCGTGCATAATGCAACTATGCATTAAAACTATATTGTCATATTTTTTAAAATTTTCTCAAAGTCCATGTGTTAACCTTTTCGAAAATATTGAGTTTTTGGGGAATACTTTATATACTGAAGCTATAATCTTTAGTGTAGTTTTAAAATTTCTATCCACATTCTACATTTGTATTTATGTATTTTAAGCCCATTTTCATGGTATATGAGAATCGTTATAATTTGTTTATCAATTAATTTATTAAAACTTCATAATACTCCCTAAATCGATGGAATAACTATTATAAAATAACTATTTTCTTGAATCACGGAGACAACAAAGGCTCTATACCTCTTTGCACATCATCATATGTTTGTTCATGATACAACTATCTATTAAATCAATATTTTCATATATTTTGAAATTTTCTCAAAATCCATGTGTTAACAACCTCGTCGAAAATATTGAGTTTTTGCTAAATACTTTATATGCTGAAGCCTATAATCTTTAGTGTTGTTTTAAAATTTCTAA
>NW_013620101.1:0-827 GCF_000695525.1 Brassica oleracea var. oleracea
TATATAATATAATAGTTTAATTTTGGAAGATTAATCTATATATATAATTTATGTCTATTTTTTAAAAAATAATTTAAGATATTATATATTGAGTAACTGAATAAAAGCTGAATTTCTTATCTTGAAAATGAAATATTTATATTTTTGTCTTCATGTTATACTCACCAATCTAGCATTGATATTTATAACTCAGTATGTTTTTTAAAAAAACTTAGTTTTAAGTAATAAACGAATTTAATAAATTAAATTCATCACCTATTGTTGACAAAAAAAAAATTCATCACCTATTATGTTCTGTAAACTATATTTGAAAACTCTCTAAAATTATATTTTAAACATAATATTACTATTATTTATTTTAAGTTATTTTAAGCATAATATATGCTAAACCAACTTAAATTATATTTACAATAGGACCATCCTAAACCGGTTAATAAACCAAAAAAAATACTAAACCAACCTGAACCAATACTTGTTTCGGCGAGGAAAGAAGTGTTTCGGGATAAACTCTTGAATGGTTATTAACTGTAATGGTTTGATCATGAAAGAGTTAGTATGAATATTAACAATAAAATTATGGATTAGATTAATTTAAATTTGTAAGAATACCTTTGAGTCTATGAAAAGCAATTCAATTCCCATGAATAAGTTTGGCTTTTGTAAGTTGCGGGTTTCCCAACAATGAATCCACGTAACAAAAAGTTCGTTGCTATAAAAAATCTCTTTCAAGGTCATTAAAGGTTTTTGGGACGGCAAGAGTTGATGGTAGAACCATTATTTTGCTCGAGTGCTTTGAAGTTTTCCTTAATAGTGTGAGGTTGATGTTG
>NW_013620101.1:912-1154 GCF_000695525.1 Brassica oleracea var. oleracea
TAGATGTTTAAATCTTAATGTACTTTTTCCATTTTTTAAAATGTTTATTTCCATTTCTTATATTTTTTATTTACGTAATATCTATATTTTATATTTTAAAATAGATATTTAAATCTTAATGTACTTTTTCCATTTTTTTAAATTGTGTATTTACTTATATTATAAATTTTACATTTTAAGGTAGATGTTTAATGTTTAATGAACTTTTTTCATTTTTTAAAAAAAATTGTGTATTTACTTAT
>NW_013620102.1:0-159 GCF_000695525.1 Brassica oleracea var. oleracea
GAGCTGTGGGGCGAAGGGAAATCCTAAAAATGGCTGGAATCCCGAGAGTGTCTCCCCGCACCACCACGACCACGACGCTGTCGAGACCGGGTCTGATCATCATGAGACCTGTAAATTTAAAAAATATATTTAATAAATACAGAAATATATAAATTAATT
>NW_013620102.1:165-1153 GCF_000695525.1 Brassica oleracea var. oleracea
ACAAAAAATAGTTTTAATAATATTAAAAATGTTTAATAAATATATAAAAATAGTTCTAATAAATAAAAAATAGTTTTAATAAATAAAAAAATAGTTTAATAATTACAAAAAATAGTTTTAATAAATTTAAAAATGTTTAATAAATATAGAAATTTATATAATATATATATATAATTTTTTTTTAAAAAACAAATCTCAAATAATAGGTTTTAATCACAAATTTTTTTTTATAGATATTAAAAATGTTTAATAAATATATAAAAATAGTTCTAATAAACAAAAAATAGTTTTAATAATATTAAAAATGTTTAATAAATATAGAAATTTATATAATATATATATATATATATATTTTTAAAAAAAAATCCCAAATAATTGTTTTTAATCACAAAAAAAGTTTTATAGATATTAAAAATGTTTAATAAATATATAAAAATAGTTCCAATAAACAAAAAATAGTTTTAATAAATAAAAAATAGTTTGTAAAATACAAAAATCGATTTTATATACAAAAATCAATTTTATAAATACAAAAAAAATAAAAAAAATTATTAAAAAATTCTAAATCAATTCAACAAAACAAATTATTCGTCCAAATCTCAATTCTAAACCTATTATACAACCAAATCACAATCCTAACCAATCACCCTAACAAAAATCTATCAAAACTACACAAAAACCTAACAAATAGAACTTAAGCGAGTGGGATAGGGTCCTTACATGATTTGTGTAAGAGAAGGGAGAGATCGCCGGAGATATCGTCGGATTTCAATGGGAAATCGCCGGAGGAGTCGCGCAGAGGAAGAAGAGAGAAATGGGGAAGAAGAAGCGGTTCATGGTTATAAAACCTAGAGTCCGACGGATACTATCCGTCGGAATTCCGTCGGAATTCTAATTTCAATTTTCGTGAAATATTTGCTCGGATAAATGAAAATATTCTGAGAAAATTCCGACGGATAGTAAAATATCCGTCGGAATTCCGTCGGAA
>NW_013620103.1:0-1153 GCF_000695525.1 Brassica oleracea var. oleracea
TTTAAAACAACACTAAAGATCATAGGCTTCAGTATATAGAGCGTTTAAAGAAAAATTCAAAATTTTCGTAGGGGGTTATCCCACAGATTTTGAGAAAAATTCAAAAAATATGAAAATAATGTTTTAATGCATAATTGCATCCTTCACTATCATATAATAAATGTCAAAGAGGTTTGGAACCTTTGTTGTTTCCGTTTCTCTAGAAAATAACGATTTTATAGTGGTTAGTCCACCAATTTAGGGAGTATTATGAAGTTTTACTAAATTAATTGACAAAAAATTAAACGATGCCCATGTACCATGAAAGAGAGTTTGATATACATTAATACAAACGTAGAATGTGTTTAGAAATTTTAAAACAACACTAAAGATCAAAAGCTTAGTAGATAGAGCGATTACAGAAAAATTCATTATTTTCGTAGGGGGTTTTATTATTGGTATATCGATCGGTCCAGCACGAATTGAAATAGAAGCCGGTTCGACAGGAAGCTTTTGAAAACGCAGTGCACCCAGGTAAATAAGAAACGACCCACAGATTTTAAGAAAAATTCAAAAAATATGAAAATATTGTTTTAATGCATAATTTCATCCTTCACTAGCATATGATAAAGGTCAAAGAGGTTTGGAACCTTTGTTGTCTCCGTTTCTCTAGAAAATAACGATTTTATAGTGGTTAGTCCACCAATTTAGGGAGTATTATGAAGTTTTACTAAATTAATTGACAAAAAATTAAAACGATGCCCATGTACCAAAAAAGAGAGTTTGATATACATTACTACAAATGTAGAATATGCAATATTAAAACAACACTAAAGATCATAGGCTTCAGTATATAGAGCGTTTAGAGAAAAAGAGCGTTTACAGAAAAATTCAGTATTTTCGTAGGGGTTAACCCACAGATTTTGAGAAAAATTCAAAAATATGAAAATAATATTTTAATGCATAATTTCATCCTTCACTAGCATATGATAAAGGTCAAAGAGGTTTGGAACCTTTGTTGTCTCCGTTTCTCTAGAAAATAACGATTTTATAGTGGTTAGTCCACCAATTTAGGGAGTATTATAAAGTTTTACTAAATAAATTGACAAAAAAATTAAAACAATGCTCATGTACCGTGAAAGAGAGTTTGATTTACATTAATACAAATGTAGAA
>NW_013620104.1:0-1153 GCF_000695525.1 Brassica oleracea var. oleracea
GACCAACTCGAAGGAGCCACGCAGGAAGGATCACGCGGGGTCGACTACCCGTTTGCACGAGCTAGAAGAATCATCGAGGTCTTCACGCGGGGAGGGCGACGCGGGTGATCCCCATCTTCCTCTACCCGCGTTGCCAAAGAGTTTTGTTCGAGGAGTCATGCGGGTGAAGCAGCGGGGAATAACTCACCCGCTCCCACGAAGAAGGAGTGTCGTCGAAGGTCCTACACGGGGAAGGTGACGCGGGTTGGTGCTGATCGTCTCGACCCGCGTCGACGCTTTACCTTAGTTGAATTTTAATGTTTTAAGGGCTTTTAAGACTTTTTAATGGAAACCATTAGGTTTTCCAAAGACATATAAATACTCTTGTAATCCTAAAGTTAGGATCTTTTCTTGTTTTCTATCTAATAACAAAGAACTTTTAGGTGAAAGATCTTATCTTGATCATTTTTTCTTGTGATTGCTTGATTAATTTGATCACTAATCATGATTAGCACCAAATCATCATTGATTCTTGGGCTCATTATGAAGAGTAGTGAGTAGTCATCTTTGGATTCATGGGTGAGAGAGACTAAGGGTGATTAAGCTAGATCTAAGGTGTTTTAGTATAGATCCATTTTGTTCTTTGCTAGTAGAGTGCTTTTAATGCAATTTTATAGTTGGCCTCTCTAAAGTTGAGCTCTAGGCATTTCACACCTGAAAAGTGTTTGATGAAATGCCTGAACCAACTCTCCTAAGCTTTTAACATTATTTACCAAAGAGATTTGTTGTTAGATGGCTAGTAGATTTGCAGATATCAAGATCATGGAAGAGTTGGAGATAGGTGACGACATCAAGCAAATGTTGGAGCACAAGAACATGCAAAGCTTCTTCACTATGGCCTATCCTACCTATGAAGATGAGTCTTGTCAGTTCTTGTCATCATTGGTGGCTACTTTTCACACCACCAAACATGTGAGGCAAGGATGGAGAAAGATCAAGTTCAAGGTCCATGGGAAGGTTTACAACATGACCTTCAAGGAGATTGGACAAGCACTTGGTCTTAAGGATTTGGAGGAATCATCCATCCCTATCCTATATGATGCCCCTAGGGAAGAGAGCATTGCGAAAATGGTTTGGAAGGTGTTGGCGGGGAAGACTCGCAAGCCAAGCCGTG
>NW_013620105.1:0-241 GCF_000695525.1 Brassica oleracea var. oleracea
GGCATCAAGATCAGATCTCCTTAGATACTCTTGATCATTGTTCCCACAGTAACTTGGTGCTCCGGTGTAGGCTACAAGAGACTTCCCATCACCTGCTTCACGCCCATCTATCTCTTTTCCTTTGCTTGTACCAGCTCCACTTGCCACATCCGAGACATTTGCCCTTGCCTCACGGTCTTTCATGAACTTGGCCGGCTTGAGATGTGGATGAAGTATCCAGCACTGACTCTTCTTGTGGCTA
>NW_013620105.1:313-1153 GCF_000695525.1 Brassica oleracea var. oleracea
CTCTCCTTTCTTTCCAAACAACCCAATAGAGCCTTGTTCCTTCTGAATCCTTGCGCACACCTCTTCAAGATCAGGTAGAGTATCTTCCCTCAGTAGGTGTTGAATCAGACCATTGTAAGCTGGGTTCAGCGTGAGGAGTAGCCCAAAGACCTTATCTTGCTCTCTCCTCTTGTTGAGCTCATCAGCATCCGTTGTGCTTGGCCTAAGCATCTCCATTTCAGACAAGAGAGTTCTGAACCTTCCTAGATGCTTGGTAAACTCCATGTCTTCTTGTACAAGGTTGTTAATAGCTTGCTTCACCTCAAACACTCTCCTTAGGTTTGAAGTATTGCCATACACCTTCTTCAATGTATCCCACAGCTCTTTAGCAGACTCACAGTAGCTGTATGCATCTAGAATAGCTGGTTCAAGGGACGCATGAAGCACAGACATCACCAACATGTCCTCTTGATGCCACTTCTCTTCCGCCTTGCTTGCGGCTTCATCTTCACCCTCTCCTTGAGTGATGAGCTTTGGAGCTTCTCCTGGTGTTATGTGCTTCCAAAGCCCCTTGCTTCCCACCGTGGTCCTCACCATCCGAGACCAAACCAAGTAGTTGTTTCCCTTGAAACAAACCGCCACCTTCATGTTCATGTTCATCCCACTCTACATGTTGAATGTTGAACTCTTTAGACTTCACTAACTTTATCTTGAGCTGAATGACTTATATGAACCTTCACAGCCTCAGTCTTCAACCCTCACCACTTCAATAACACACAAGAACCAGACTAGAACTCGGACAGTACCCAGAAATTCTCAAGAACACAAGAACACACACAAACTCTTCAAAGCTTCAATCTT
>NW_013620106.1:0-1152 GCF_000695525.1 Brassica oleracea var. oleracea
AAAAAAAAAGTCGTGAGCTGAGACGTTGTGTTTGATGAATCTAAAGGCTGGAACTGGAACAGAGATGAAACAGAGCATAATGGCGACTTTAATGTTACTCTAGTAGAATTTGAAAACCACGGCATTGAAGGAATCTGTGTTGAGAACGACAAATTCGTAAAAGAAGCTAGAACTGATAATGGCAAACCTATCGTGAAGGTTCCCAAAGAGGAGAAGGTCGAAGGAGAGTCTAGTGAGGATGTAACTGAAGAGATACCGTTAGGAAGAAGTGAGAGACAAGTCGTGAAGCCCAAATACCTTGTGGATTACGTTTTGTTCGCAGAAGAAGAAGGAGAAAGGTTATTATTGATTCTTAATGGCGAGCCACAAGGCTTCGAAGAAGCAAGAGAGATAACAGAGTGGATACTAGCTTGTGAGGATGAGATACAATCTATCATATGGGATGAAACGTGGAGTTAAGTTGATCTTCCACCAGGAATAAAACCAATAGGTTTGAGATGGGTTTTCAAAATCAAATGAAATGCTGATGGAAGTATTAACAAGTACAAAGCTCGTTTGGTTGCAAAGGGGTATGTTCAGAAGCATGGAGTTGATTTCGAGGAAGTGTTTGCGCCTGTTGCACGTCTAGAAACCATACACTTGCTTATCAGTTTGGCAGAAACTAACGGATGGGAGGTGCATCATCTTGACGTCAAGACAGTGTTTCTACATGGAGAACTTCAAGAAACGGTGTATGGAGCCCAACCGGAGGGTTTCGAAGTCAAAGGAAGTGAAAGGAAAGTCTACAAGCTTCATAAGGTGCTGTACGGTTTGAAACAGGCACCGAGAGCCTGGAATCACAAGTTGAATAGTATACTTCAGGAGCTGCAGTTTAAGAGGTGCAGCAAAGAGCCGTTTGTCTATAGAAAAGTCGTGAATGGATGCCTTCTGATCGTTGCGGTGTATGTTGATAATCTGTTCGTAACAGGAACAAATAAGAAAGTTATTGCGGAGTTTAAAGGGGAGATGGCATCAAGGTTCGACATGAGTGACCTCGGGGAGCTAACGTACTACTTGGGTATTGTAGTAACCCTCCCTTCGGGGTAAAATGATCGAGATCGACAAAGTCGTAATTTGGAGCCGATCTTTTGGAAATCAAAGTATGATGACTAA
>NW_013620107.1:0-1152 GCF_000695525.1 Brassica oleracea var. oleracea
AACAGCGGATTCAAAATATAATAAGGCTGAGAATGGGAAGCACGAAAAAAACATTTCTCCCACCAAGTGGATAGACCACCTATTTATTTGCCATTCATCAATTGTTGTTTGATAAAATATGATCCTTCTTTTTAATAATAAAAAAATTAAAGAACCACTAGTAGTTCAATTTTACATAGGGAAAAAACAAGTTTTGCTATGAACAGTATAAAACATCATGTAAGGAGTGTTCTAGTATAGGTTAAAGCAGTTCTTTGTTTTTAAATTGATATTAATAGTTTTATCATTATAACTACAACAATATATGTTTGATAAAATATGTTTCATCATTCAAATCCAAAGTCAACATATTAAAACTGATGTCTTAAGTAATATTATAGCTCAAAACTATCACATTATTTTTGATATGTTAGTAAATATTAAAGCTCAAAACTATATTCTTACCAAAAATTATAATTGTTATAAAAGCATCCAAAGTTATTTATTTATATATTTAATTTGAAGATCAGTTTATTTTTTACATGTTTAATTTTTATTATATTTTGAATTAAAACTTATATTTTGGACATTACAAATTATATTTTAAATAAATACTCTAGTTATGAAAAAATAGTAACAAAAAGTTAAATAAATTATTGTAAAATTTAAGAAAAACAATTTAATTCTTTTGAGAAATAATTTTAAATTGATTTTACACCACTTTTATCGAAATATAATTATTTCATTTACAAATGATTTTAAATAAACTTTTTAATTATAAAAATAAATAGTATAAATTTTTTTATAAAAGTTAATTTAGATTTGTATAGTACTTTGAACCACTTTTTATCCACTTTCACCATTCAAACCTATATTTTGTACCGCCAGATCCGCTTGATCCACTTTTGTTCCGCTCAACCCGCTCGATCCACTCTTATTCCGTTTGATTTGCTTGGTCCGCTAGATCCGCAACGCTTGATCCGCTTTCTCCATTCGGAGCCTAAGTGGTTTCTATAATGAGGAGGGGGTTTGGACTAACTCCGAAATAGAAATCAAACAAGTTGCGGTCAAATACTTTGTGGATTTGTTTCAGTCTGCCTCGCCATCTGACTTTGATGGTGCAAGGCTTTTATATAAGTTTTTGCAAAAACAGTGTATATTAACTTTTATGGT
>NW_013620108.1:0-1152 GCF_000695525.1 Brassica oleracea var. oleracea
GTTAATCCAAGGCAAGACCAAGGATGAGCTCTATGAGTGGCCAGCCAACCCTTCAACCCTTCAAGCCTTCTTTACTTCACCTGCACCCAAAAACAAACTGTCTGATTGGCATTACCGCCTAGGACATCCGTCTGCTTCTATTCTTAAAACTATTATTTCAAAATTCTCTTTACCTTTTACTCAATCTGTATCTCAAACTACTTTGTGTTCAGATTGTGCCATCAATAAAACTCATAAATTGCCTTTTCACCAAAGCTCTATTCTTTCCTCCCGACCCCTACAATATATATTCACAGACTTATGGAGTTCTCCGATAATCTCAGTTGATGGCTTTAAGTATTACCTTGTTCTTGTGGATCATTACAGCCGCTACACCTGGCTATATCCTCTCAAACTGAAGTCACAAGTCAAGGAAACTTTCACAGCGTTCAAACCTCTAGTGGAGAACCAATTCTCGACAAAGATAGGCACGCTGTACTCAGATAACGGCGGGGAATTTATTGCTCTCCGTCAACTCCTAACTGAAGCAGGCATCTCACATCTCACCTCTCCTCCGCATACTCCCGAACACAACGGGGTCTCTGAACGAAAGCACCGGCATATCGTCGAGACCGGTCTCACCTTACTCACCCACGCCCACATGCCAAAAACATACTGGTCCTATGCGTTCTCAACAGCAACTTACCTCATCAATCGTCAACCAACTCCAGTCCTTCACATGGATACTCCGATACATAAGCTTTTCGGGAATCACCCAAACTACAATAAGACTCGCGTCTTCGGGAGCCTCTGCTTCCCTTGGCTACGGCCGTATACGAGTCACAAGCTTGAGGATCGATCTACTCCCTGTGTCTTCATTGGATACTCTCAGACACAAAGCGCATATCTTTGTCTTCAACAGAACACTGGTCGCATTTATGTGTCTCGCCATGTCCGGTTTGATGAGCATGTCTTTCCTTTCAAAAAGACTACACCTTCTCCTCAAAGTACACAACCACCACCAACCTCCTCTTCATACCCAACGCCTCTCGTAACCACGATTCCTTTCACTCCTCACCCACCGAACCCACCTCAAACCACACCACAACCGTCACTCATGGAGCAAACGGGCACCTCGAGCTCTGATTCTCACTCGACGGAACAGGTTAATTC
>NW_013620109.1:0-1152 GCF_000695525.1 Brassica oleracea var. oleracea
TCTTGGTCATTACTCATAGTTTGGACTCTTCTTTAAAGTTCTTTGATTCCAACTTCGTGTTCTCCACGTGCTTTCAATGGCGACACCATCTCCTCTTCCTCCAACGGTCAACCTCTGGGTGGTCTTAACAGAATCAAAACGGATAATAAACGCCCACTCGCGCCACTTCCTAGCTCTCTCCCTCGTCTTCCTCCTCCCCACATCTCCTTCTCCGTCACCGTCTACCCCTCCATCTCCCGCCTCATCATCAACCAATCCCCCCCCGTTCTCACACCACCTTCTCCCTCCTCAAATCCCACAACGATATCGATCCCAAGACCGTCCTCCTCCTTCTGATCGCTTACGTCGTCTTCGTCACCGTCTTCAACCTCTTATCCATCGGATTAATCACGTACAGTGTCTTCCAAGGCTTCTACGGAAGGCCCGTGAAACTCATCTCCGCCGTCAAATCAAGCTTCACCTCTTTCTTCCCTCTCCTCGCTACTCTCGTCTCCTCCAACTCCATCGTCTTCTTGATCTTACTCATTCTAGGGCTCGCATCCTTCTCGTTGACTCGAGTGATCGAGCTCATCGTCCCAGGTCTCGAAGTCAGTTACGCTTCAACTTACTTCCAAGCAGTTGAATGATAATACTCATCTTTATTGCGATCGTGATAAAGCTCTATGTGAATTGGATCCTTGCGTGGGTCGTCGTTGTTGTTGAGTCATCTTATGGGTTGACGCCGTTGAAGAGAAGCAGAGGCTTGGTCAAAGGCATGGAAAGCGTTTCTCTTTCTATGATCGTCGTCTTCAGCATAGCTCAATCGAGTCTTGTCTGGATCAGCAACGTAACCGCTTCCGACATTGAAAATGGCGGGAAACTGTGGACTAACGCTGTCTTCGTTGTCCAGATCGTGGTCACGTCTGCGTTACTAACGGGTTTGATGATGTACAATTTGGCGGGGACCACTGTGATGTATATGTTTTGTAAAGCTGTTCAGGGTAAGCTTGTTTGGGAGATAGCTGAGGAGTTTGCGAGAGAGTATGTGAGTTTGCCTTTTGATGACGGTAAAGTTCCTCACGTGGTGTCTGTAGCTTACAACGGATGATGAAGAGTTAATGGTCAGTGTTTGTGTGTTGAATCTTGTTTTAAGTGTTTGACTGAATTGGACAT
>NW_013620110.1:0-1152 GCF_000695525.1 Brassica oleracea var. oleracea
ATTTTCAACGAAAACGGCTCCTCCTCCTATTTTTGACTTTCGTAACATATATATATATTACTTTATATTATTTATTTCTTTAATTATTCATCACGTAAAGTCTTCCGACCAATCTACCTTATGTCATTTTTTTTGCTCCCAATCACATAGCTATTCCAAAAAACATTTTCTTGAGAAGTAAAAACAAAACAAATATGTCTTAATAACATTTAACTTTTTATTAAAAGTTTACTTATACTTTATTAAAACTTAGCAAGCTTTATGTATAGATTTTATTATAATTATCTTAAACTTGTTTAGTAATTTTTTATACATCATTTTTATGAAATGGTTAATTGAAACATAAATTATTTTAGTATATAGATTGTTGATAATATTATTATTGTCTTTAGTTAGTCACTACTTAACGTCTTCAATCCAACCCACCTTTATCAAATTTTTTGTTCCTATTCAGATAGCTATTTTGATTTTTTTTCTCAAAACAAAAATAATAAGATATGTTTTAGTAATATTTCACTCTTTCTCTCAAAACTTAGCGCGCTTATGTAGATGTTTTATCAAGCTTGTGTTAAACTTTTATTTTTTATATTTTCTTAAAAATTTTAATGTTGTAATCAAGATTAGTATGATAATCATACCCTTTTTTTTGCTAAAGATAATCATACTATTCAAAAAAAATGAAAGCTTTTTACAAAAAAAAACTTGTAAGACTAAAAAATAACAAACCAACAGGGCACTTTCAAAGAACAGAATCTCACTATAATATATGCTTAGTTCGTTCCACAGCAAGTCATAGTTAGATCATAGTAGCAACTGCCTCCATACAGGTGTCAGCTCTTACCTTGTCAGAATCCAAAACTTACTTTGAAGCTTTGATGACAATTTGATTATTGATATAGTGCTTAAGACAAACGGGCATATAGACATCAACCCAACCGATCAGCTCGGTTCTGGTGTCAAAAGTCTTCCTCACAGTGAAGAAACCTTTGTGTCCACAAACCTCACACCTTGCAGTTAGCTTTGTGTCAGAATCATCTATTGGTACAATATCAAGAACATCACCAACTCCTCCTAAATTTTACCAAGAAAGGATCATTAAAGTTAAAGCTCAACGGAAAATGTTAAAGATTTGAAGTAAAAATGTCAAGTAAC
>NW_013620111.1:0-1151 GCF_000695525.1 Brassica oleracea var. oleracea
TCTTAGGACCACTGGTTCTTCTTCATGATCACTTTCTTCATCCTCGAGCTCAGGATCAGTTTCTTCTTCTTTTATTATAGCTTGGTCACATAATCCTGTTTCGTGATATCCAAAAGTTATTACACTAGTGTCTACTTCTTTCTGTTCATGTATCCACTTCCACCTCTGTTCTTCATTAAAGACCACATCTCTACTAACCACTATTCTTCTGGTTGTCGGATCAAGTAGTCGGTAAGCCTTTGTTCCCGGCTCAGTTCCAAGATGAACCAAAGCACGAGACCTATCATCCAATTTTCTCAGATGTGGTGTAGTAACCTTTGCGTAACCTACGCATCCGAAGACCCTCACGTGCTCAACGTGCGGCTTCTTCCCCTTAAAGCTCTCGTATGGGGTCTGAAGTACTAGAGTTCGAGTAATGATCCTATTGATGAGGTAGGTTGAATGCCTTACTGCCTCTCCCCATAGAAAATTTGGAACATCCATATGCTTCAAGATGCTTCGTGTCATCTCTAGAAGCGTTATGTTTCGTCTCTCGACGACCCCGTTTTGTTGTGGAGAGTATGGGGCCGTCAAATGCCGTTCAATGCCCGAGCTCTCGCAGTATTCTTTGAATTCGACTGATGTAAATTCTCCCCCCCCATCAGTTCGTAGCGTTTTGATCTTTGAACCTGTCTCTTGTTCAACTACGGTCTTAAACCGTTTGAATTTTGTAAAAGCTTCACTTTTCTCCTTTAAAAGAATACTCCACATGTATCTAGTATGATCATCTATTAAGACGAACACATACTTGTTTCCTCCTGCGGTAGATGGAGTGATTGGACCGCATAAATCTCCATGTATCAGCTCTAATACTCTAGATGCACGGTAAGAGCTTGCTTGCGGAAAAGACTTCCGTATTTGCTTCCCACGTAAGCATGCCACACATGTCTCCTTCTCAACTCCAAAACGAGGCATACCGACCACCACATTCTTTTCTACCATTAGTTTTAGGTTGTTTAGACCTATGTGCCCCAAACGTGAGTGCCACTTCGAGGACTCCTTTTGATGTACCAGCTGCAAGCATCTTGTATTCTCCACCTCCATGACTACCTTATACAATCGATTTGGAGCTCTTTTTGCTTGCACAAGAAGATTGTTATCACGATCATACA
>NW_013620112.1:0-1151 GCF_000695525.1 Brassica oleracea var. oleracea
CAAAAGACCAAGACGGCGCCGAGTATTGTTTCTGCGAGTGTGGGCGCATCTGAAATCGGATCGACGAACGGTTTGCGCTGATGGATTCGCTCGTCAAGAGCTTCAATTTGATATGTGGCTCGTCGTCTGGTTCCTCGGGGTTTGAGAGATAGATCGATTTTAAGTTGCGCCTGTTTTAGGGTTTATGTGTGACGGATTTTAAGTTAGGTTTTGTCTCAGGGTTTTGGAGTCTATCGTGCTGATAACGTGTTGTAATTAGAGAGTTTAGAGACTGAATATTTCTGTATATTATTAATGAACAATGGGGGTTCCTTTATATAAGGATTACAAGATAAAGAGAAAAGAAAAGTGTAGATATCCTAATCTAGAAAATAGGAAAACTACTAAAACATAATAATATAAAGATTACATCTACTAAGAAAGGGCTCGGCCGTCTCTCCATCTTCTAGGTATTGGGCCGGTCTTGGACCGGACCTGGTTAATGGCAATCCGCTCCATGATTTATAACATTTCAAAGTTTTTTGGATTAAATGTTAAATATCTTCTTTTTTTTTTGGTAAAACATGTTCAAAGTTTTTTGAACATAATATCCGGAATGTTAAATATCTTATTTTAAAGTTGGGAAAATTATAGCATATGCAAGAAAATCATTTCGGTGGAGTGAATCATCGTCACCTTATGAAAACATGAAAAGAGACTGCATACCAATATTCCTCAATTTAGTTAAATACATTTAGAAATTGGATTTTTAGAACACTAAAAAAAATTTTGGATTTATTTTTAAGAGAATCCCTGATAAAAATTGAGTCTCTTAATATTTTTTATCATTAAATACTAAATATTAAAAACAAAAAAAAGAGAAAAAATGAAATTTTAAAAAAATTATTATTTTTTGGATCTGATCGTAATGAGTTGTAATTTTATATTTTATGTTGTATAATTTCAGTGATATCTATTTTGTTGTAGGTTTCTTTTGTTGCTGTAAATTAGTAAAACATTATTTGGTTTCGAAATAAAGTTTTCTTTAGTAAAAAATAAAAAATAAAGTTTTCTCCAACAATATTTTATCTATTGTTGAATTTTTTTTTTTTTGTATCCTACTTAGTAATATGGTATCCCCAAAAAATTCATCATAAATAGAAATAAAATTC
>NW_013620113.1:0-1151 GCF_000695525.1 Brassica oleracea var. oleracea
AAACTGTCCAAAACAATATAATAATACGTCCACAAATAACTAATAAAACTCCGTTAGATCCCTAAATGCACTTGACAAAGAATTCAGGTGAAGTGGTTTCACAAAACGAGTATGCACGTGTGATTGGAAGTCTCATGTACTTGACCAATTGTACTAGACCAGATCTAGCGCATGCAGTAAACGTACTTAGTCGATATACAAGTAATCCAGGTCATACACACTGTGTGAGGAGTTGAGTAGACGCATAACGGCTCGGCGTGGGCGTGGGCTTGGGCTTGGGCTTGGGCTTGGATCTAGAAAATAAAAACGTCATGATGTTTATCCTCTCGAAATATTTAAACGAGATAAGAAAGAGAGAGATAGCGAGTCTTGGAGAATAAGTTCGTAACTTGAACTTCCCGAGATCTTTGCCAAATCCCCACTAACGAGCGCACGTTATGCAACAGTTACGGGAAGTCGCTCCTCGTCCATCTCTTTAAATACAACTCGTCTCTCTTCTCATTTCTCGAACGTTTTTTCACTACCAAAACCAGCAAATCCTATAGCGTAAGTCTAGAGAGTGTTTCGTAGAAATTTTAGTTCGTTAGAGGTTCTTCACGAGTGCCGCGTGATAACCTATCATTTTAGAGGTTCTTCAACTCCGAGTCACACGGAGGAGACTCAGTCTTGGCTCGCTTCCTCACTCGTTTCCTTTTGCTCGCCAAGGATTTGAATACCTGCTCTCTCATTATCTCAAGGTCCTGTTGGATCCATTTATAGCCATTGGGCTTTAATAGAAATTATGAAAAATAAATGACTTCGGCATGTGTGTTCAACAGCCCAAAAAACAATAATAATGAGAAGAAGATACTTGTCCCACATCGGTGGGAACAAGTAGAAATGAGGTGTTTATATATGGTCACTTGATATCATGTGTTAAACAGCTTGGAGAGAGAGGAAGGCTCCCCACGCGCGCGCCGCCGCCGCCGTCCGGCCGGCTCGGCTCGGCGTGGACGTGGGCGTGGGCGTGGGCTTGGGCTTGGGCTTGGGCTTGGGCTTGGGCTTGGGCTTGGGCTTGGGCTTGGGCTGGGTCTTGGGTCTTGGGTCTTGGGTCTTGGGTCTTAGGTCTAGAAAATAAAAACGTCATGATGTTTATCCTCTCGAAATATTTA
>NW_013620114.1:0-101 GCF_000695525.1 Brassica oleracea var. oleracea
CATACCATTTGATTGTGGTAGTGTGCACATTAGGTTAATTGGTGTGCATATACAGAAAACAAATCAACAAAACCAAATAACCCCTCTTTGGGCTGGTTAGT
>NW_013620114.1:218-837 GCF_000695525.1 Brassica oleracea var. oleracea
TTAGACCAATCAGTTCAGTGTCTAAAACAAGACTTCTGCATCGTCCATCTCAGGACTAAATGGACTTCTTTATCGTCCACCTTTGGACTGAATGGATCAGTGTCCAAAACAAGTGATCTCACGCCCATGTACTAGATAATGGGTGAGACTGGTCCATATTAAATCTATTGAGTACTCTTTTCTGTATATACTATTTGATTCACAAGGATTTCATTGTTAATGTACTCAAGCTGTAATCCCAAACAAAACTTTGTTTTCCAAGATCTTTCATCTCAAACTATTTCTTAAGATATTCAACTGTTTGAGAAATTGTATCCAGAGGTTCCTAGGATATTCAGATCATATACGTTGATGATTATCAATATTGTTCTCGAAAACTTGCTGTACTTTCAGCTCAATACCCTCTAATACTTTCATTATCCAGTGGACCATAAAAATATGCAGTCACTACATCAATTTACTGCCATTCTAATTTTCCCACCAGACTTATGAGAAATATAAAACTAGTTGCATCCACCACATGGGAGTATGTCTCCTCATAATCTATTACTGGTCTTTGTGAGAATCCTTGTGCAACATCAGCTTTATATCTCACAATTTCTATTCCTCACAAGACCCA
>NW_013620114.1:865-1151 GCF_000695525.1 Brassica oleracea var. oleracea
TAAATTATTTAACCCCACGTTTCCATTCAATCCAATCTGTTCTACGAGTGCGCACTCTTATATTGACGTGGGTTCATGATCCTCGCTTATATTCATAAATACAAGTGCTACCTTGTATGCAAATAAATCATCTTATGTCGACATTCCTTATTGGTTCCATTATGTTCCAGACATGATATAATCGATTGAGATTCATTATTATAAAGACCTTTAATACTTTGCAGCTTGGCGTCCTAAGCTACATTGTTTGATACATGTACCTTAGAGCCGGCCGGCCTTATCTCCA
>NW_013620115.1:0-154 GCF_000695525.1 Brassica oleracea var. oleracea
GTTTTCTAAACGAATGATTGTGATGATAGATGCTGTATAGTCTTTGACTTTCATTCTGCAGTTTTGTCTCTTCTCAGTTTTGCTTGCTCATTTCCCCTTCCTCTTCTTGTGTATGTTCGCCTTTTTCGATATTGGTGTTTATCCTTTGAAACTT
>NW_013620115.1:181-1151 GCF_000695525.1 Brassica oleracea var. oleracea
GTTCAACGTAATCGTATAGTTGAGGCGGCTAAGGTGGTAAGTTAACCGTTGCCGTATTATACGATTAATCTGAATCGACTCGAGAAAACTAGTCTTTGCGAGTTTTTTTTATCGTAAAGTTTCAATGGTAACTCCAATCGAGACGAAAAAAGAGACGTTTCGATCGAGATTTGAAGGAGAACACAAAGATGGAGGTAAGGGCGAGTCGGAGCAAGCGAAGGAGTTTAGACGAGTCTTACTTGTTTTCGCCGAAAAATCTCAACGGAAACTCCGATTGAGACGAAAAAGCGTTTCGATCGGGATTCAAAAGAAAACACAAAGGAGGAGCATTTTGAGGCCTGACAGGTCGCTATGTAGCGAGCTGGAGGTCTGACCGGTCGCTATGTAGCGAGTAGAAGTAAGCCAAGAAGAGTCCTACTTGTTTTCGACGTAAAATCTCAACGGAAACTCCGATTGAGACGAAACGAAAAGCATTACGATGAGGATTCAAAAGAGAACACAAAGGATGAGCCTTTTTAGGCCTGATAGGTTGCTACTTAGCGAGTGGAGAGTTGGCTTGAGCTCGGTCGCTACGTAGCAACCGAGCCGTGCGCTTGCTCGGTCGCTACATAGCGACTGATCCTGTGTAATCGATTTATTGCGCTTCCTTTTTCCGCGATTAACCTAGTGGTTTTCTGCGGTTTTTGGGAGAACAAGTTTTACCTTTCCGAAATGTTTTCGGAAAATGTGTTTTGGTAAAATCCTTATGCATTGAGATTTCTTTTGTTCGGTAATGAGCCAAACTTACGGGGTTTGATAAGATTTATCGTTTCCCTTTATTTTTAAAAAGAGAAGTCGCGAGCTCGTTTCATTGCACTTCCTGTGGCGAAAAGTCGCAGCAAGGTTTTCGATTTTTTCAAGAACTGTGGCGTTTGCATAGGCATAGTGGCGGTTGGAGTTTTCTTACCAGCGTTGTTGCGAACTGCGATTT
>NW_013620116.1:0-1150 GCF_000695525.1 Brassica oleracea var. oleracea
TGGCCGTGTGCCGGTCGGAGACTATCACCAGAGGCTGCTCATCAGATTCATAACTAGCCAATTTTGTGAAAAACCACTCCCAAGAAGGTTCATCTTCAGCATCTACGATCCCAAAAGCCAATGGAAATATCTGAAAATTCCCATCTTGTGCGGCTGCAACTAACATAACACATCCATACTTCCCACTTAGGTGAGTCCCATCCACCACAATGACCCTTCTCTGATACTTAAAACCTTTGATAGAAGCTCCAAAAGAGAGAAATAGATACTTAAATCTATTGACAGAATCAAGTTCTATAGCCGTGATAGAATCGGGATTTGCTAAGGAGATTTGCTCGAGATATGATGGCAGACGCGAATACCCATCTTCTGCTGATCCTCTCACCAATGTTTGTGCATATAAAAGTGCTCTGTATGAAGTCGTTTAATCAAGCTTCATGCCAAACATGTTCTTCATTGCATCAGTGATATGCTGCGGATTCAACCCATCAATGATTCAAACAAGATCAATGAAAAGCCTACCAACATACTTCGGAGTACAGTGTCTCCGCTGAGCGATTTGGTCTCCCACTGAGCATCTATGTTTTTTCACATACTTTGTTACCCAAAACGTGTTTGTCCCATGTTTCACACTCGCTCTGACCTTCCATTGACAACCACTAACCGGACATGTTGTCACAAGGAGAGTTTTCGTTGACTTGTATATTCTGAAGGAGAACTTAACCCTCACTGTTGTCAACCGCAGCTCTGAAAGTAGTGCATCGTTGCTAACAAAACTCTGGTTGACATAGATACTGTTATCTGGTTGACATAGATACCGTTATCATTCGATCTTCCTCCTTCAATCTTTTTGAAATCTTAAAAACACATATCATCATCTTCTTCATCCTCATCTTCAACCTTTCCATAAACACTGTAATCCTCACCATTCTCGTCCGCTTCAGCAACAATAGAGATATCAGCATCCTCCTCCCCATCATCCTCCTCCCCATCGTCCTCCTCCCCATCAGACTCCTCCCCATCATGATTTTCATCTTCAACCAAATCATCATCATCATCTTCAAAACATTAATCAGCTTCATCATCTTCTTCCCTGAACTCTAAAACTGTTTCCACCTTGCTACGGCTTGATACACAAAGCCGTACTCCA
>NW_013620117.1:0-498 GCF_000695525.1 Brassica oleracea var. oleracea
GCATTAAAATAGTATTTTCATATTTTTGAATTTTTCTCAAAATCTATATGTTAAACCCTACGAAAATAATGAATTTTTCGGTAAATGCTCTGTATACTTAAACCAATGATCTTTAGTGTTGTTTTAAAATTTCTAAACACATTCTACATTTGAATTAATGTATATTAAACTCTCTTTCATGGTACGTGGACATCGTTTTAAGTTTTTGCGAATTAATTTAGTAAAACTTCATAATACTCCTTAAATTGGTGGACTAACCACTATAAAATCGTTATTTTCTAGAGAAAAGAAGACAACAAATGTTCCAAACCTCTTTGACCTTCATCATATGTTATTGAAGGATGCAACTATGCATTAAAACATTATTTTAATATTTTTGAATTTTTCTCAAAATCTATGTGTTCCCCTACGAAAATATTGAGAATTTTTCGGTAAATGCTCTGTATACTTAAACCAATGATCTTTAGTGTTGTTTTAAAATTTCTAAACACATTCTAC
>NW_013620117.1:649-1150 GCF_000695525.1 Brassica oleracea var. oleracea
CAAACCTCTTTGACCTTCATAATATGTTATTGAAGGATGCAACTATGCATTAAAACAATATTTTAATATTTTTGAATTTTTCTCAAAATCTATATGTTAAACCCTACGAAAATAATGAATTTTTCGGTAAATGCTCTGTATACTTAGATTTAGTGTTGTTTTAAAATTTATAAACACATTTTACATTTGAATTAATATATATTAAACTCTCTTTCATGGTACGTGGACATCGTTTTAAGTTTTTGCGAATTAATTTAGTAAAACTTCATAATACTCCTTAAATTGGTGGACTAACCACTATAAAATCGTTATTTTCTAGAGAAAAGAAGACAACAAATGTTCCAAACCTCTTTGACCTTCATCATATGTTATTGAAGGATGCAACTATGCATTAAAATAGTATTTTCATATTTTTGAATTTTTCTCAAAATCTATATGTTAAACCCTACGAATTGTAAATGCTCTGTATACTTAAGCCTATGATCTTTAGTGTTGTTTTAA
>NW_013620118.1:0-155 GCF_000695525.1 Brassica oleracea var. oleracea
GATGTTCACCTTGCCTTGCTACCTTGGTAAGCTCACTTTTGATGATGGTCTTGTTGATTCTGGTGCAAGTGTGAATGTGATCTCAAAGGAGATGATGAAGAGTCTAGGGATTGAGAGCATGGAGCCAAACACATCTTCCCTACAGTTTGGAGATT
>NW_013620118.1:294-1150 GCF_000695525.1 Brassica oleracea var. oleracea
ACAGTGGGAGCTTGCATAGACTTTGCCAACAAGAAGGTCACACTCCTAAATGTGAACAAAGATGTCTCCTATCCACTACAACCCCCAAAGATGAAAGCTGAGTATTGTGGAACAATCACTTGTGGAGCATCCTCCATTGAGAAGACCAAGGCTAAAGGGGTTGGTATTAAGAAACAAGGTCTTGCTGGAGAGTACTCTAAAGAGCTGTGTGATGAGCACTTGGAAAGTGCTACAAAGGAGGAGGTGAGTAGAGCCACAAAGGCTGCTCATGGCAAAAAGAAGATAAAGGCTGCTCATGACAAGAAGAAGATTGTGAAAGAACCTCATCCTCCACCTCTTGATAAGACTCCTCACACTCTCACTCTCCACCCAATGAAGCTTAAGGATGGGGCCATTGAGTACAAAATCAAGTGCAAGGGAAGGTCTAAGCCATTTGCAAGTGCAAGGGTCATCATCACTCCTCAGCTCCAGAATGATCCAATCAAGCTTCAAGAGCTTCTCTCTCATATCCTCACCATCACTCTTGAAAGCGGGAAGGATCATCCTCCTCCTCTCCGCTTGAGGTACCACTCAAACCTTTCCATTGTATATACCAGTTTATCTTTGCATATTGCTTTCCTTTGGGTATCTTTCCCTTACTCACACAAAGACTGTGTGATTTAAGTATGTGGAAGGTACCAAGTATTTGATCATGTTTGCTTTGATTAATTTGAGTCTCATGCATTGTGAATACATATATGCATAGAAAAACCAAAAAAAAAAATTTGAAATTTTTGAATCATGTAGTTGCATCACTTGTATTCTTAGGATTGAGTCTATAGCATATAGGATGCATTCACTTGCATATGGAGCAGCT
>NW_013620119.1:0-1150 GCF_000695525.1 Brassica oleracea var. oleracea
TTGGGTTTCAAAATCTCGAATGTTTTTTTATAAACGCATCGATCGATAAATTTATGTCCAAAAATGCATCGATCGATCACTAAGATGGACCAAAGCGTAACAATGTGATCGATCGATGGGTATATGTCCAAAAAAGCATCGATCGATCACTTGTTCGTCGGAATTTCCTCGAAATTTTGTGAGGAACACATTTCTCCTCGGAATTTCCTCGGAATATACCGACGGATTAATGTTTCCTCGGAATTCCGTCGGTATATTCCGAGGAAATTCCGAGGAAACCTATGATTATTGGTGATTGATTTCGGGGCTTCTAGAGCTTCCCTCACTGAGCTTTTGTTGAAATGCTCACCCCTCCTTCTTCCCTTTTCATTTCAGGTTTGGCTCATATTGGTGGGTTTTTGTCAAAGACGTCCTCGGATCCTAAAGACACATTGTTTCGACCTTGTGGCTGGAGACAAGTGTCATGATATCGCCGACCATTTCAACAATGTTGGGTCGGGGTGTCACAAGTGGTATCAGAGCCCAGGAAAGACTCTCTAGTCCTAACCTAGAGGGTCAGTCTCGACTCAAACCAATATGAATTGAACAAGTTCCTAATCTCTTACTTAACGGTTGAGTTTCCCCTTTGCTCCGTTCGGAATTCGGGGCGAATTCCCAGTTAAGTGGGGTAGAGTTGTCACATCCCGGTTCTCCCAAACCGGAATGGTTTTGTTTTTCTAGATTATTAATTTGATTTAGACCAAAGCCCATTAGCTTTTATCCTTCTTTTCTGGCCCGTGTAGTAAACCCTAAGGTATCCTCTTCTTTTCCTATAAAAAAGAGCCTCCTCCATCTCTTCTCTCCCATTAGAAATCAGAGCGAAGCCTTGCAGAGTTCCAGAGAGATCTGAAAACCTTAGCCGTCAAGGTTTCTCTTTTCTTCTCTCTCGTTCTCTCTCGCCTGCTCTCTCTCTCTCTCTCTCTCTCCTTGGTGTTCGCCGTTTGCTGAAAGCTGGAGCCAAGCCGTTGGAGATCCCCGATGAACCGATCCAATTCTATGTCCAGATCTCTCCTTGTCTTCTTTCTAGATCTGGTCGCTTGTGAGGTAAGGAACCCTAGTTCTCATTTCCTCCATC
This sequence comes from Brassica oleracea var. oleracea, assembly GCF_000695525.1. Taxonomy (NCBI): domain Eukaryota; kingdom Viridiplantae; phylum Streptophyta; class Magnoliopsida; order Brassicales; family Brassicaceae; genus Brassica; species Brassica oleracea. Next base: position 1,115 of record NW_013620119.1, read on the forward strand.
TCTTGGATCTCTCATCCCGGATTCTTTGGTGGTAGC